>NC_045546.1:35480787-35658287 GCF_009769535.1 Thamnophis elegans
GGAAAGCATATTTCATCCATGAAAAATTTAAAAACCTATGAAATTGAGCAAAGAAGTATGTTTATTTAAAAACCGGTAAACAACTGAACAATCATTAAAGTGGCTATTAACTACTGAAAATCTTTACGATTGTTTACAATGCTTTTTAGAGAATGTAGAGAATTACAAAATCTACCTCTATCATTTTGTAAAGTCAGATCTTTTTATTATACTCTACTTATACTCAGCTGCTTTGTATTAATGCATTTGACATAAAAGAGTTAAGATTTTATTGCTCATTGCCTCTGAGAATATTCAGAGCTGTCACAAGTACTGTAGCTTAACCAAGATTAGAAAGATAAGTATGACCCAGAGTCTCTACATAAATAAATCATATGTGCCCACCCTGATTCCCTCCAAAGATAGCAGCATAAAAATGTAAGGTTGCTTCCACAATACCAGGAATCCCCTATACTTGATCACTCATCCATCTTTATACTGAACCACATAAATCAATTAAGATATGGCCCATCTTTATATAATTACTCTTCTACAGCAATCTCAGGGGTGTAAAACTCGATTTCATTAAGGGCTGCATCAGGCCAGGGTGGGCATGGCCAGCTTGAGGTCACTCGTGTCAGGGCACCAGGCATGGTGGGTGGATGGATGGATGGATGGATGGATGGATGGATGGACGGATGGACGGACAGGCAGAAAGACATAGAAATATAAAGGCAATCTCCAGCTATACGTGCCATTTCTTTTTTGCCTTGGACTAATTGACCTTATTGCTAAAGCATCTCTGGACCAACTCTTTATGGCGGCTTGTTGTTTCTCTGTCTTGTAGGTCTTGCACTTGTGACCTATCAAGAAGAGAATGTTCCTTACCTTCCCATCTGTTGTCTCTACCGTAACTTTGCCAGCACCACTCTCTTTGATCTCTGCTTCAATATATGCTTTCTTTTCATCAGGGATCCAACATTTCTTCTTTCCTTGAAAAGGAAGACATTTTTGTCATTATTCAAGCATGCAAATACTTAAAATTGTCAAATAACAGCAACAGCTGTATATTATACAATGTTCTCTTAGCAGTATTTAGGCTGCTTGCTTTTTTCAATGCTCAACACGTATCATAGATCAAGTAATGCCTACAAAATCTATTCAAATAAGGCAATTTAAAGATGGGTGGGCTTCAGTTCCCAGAATTTCCATCCAAATGTTTCTTCAAAGAGGATAGTTTATTTAAATATAAAACAAACCAACAAATAATTGGTCCTCACCTGTTATTATAAACATTGCCTGATATAACTTGTGTGGTTCTGTGATTCAACCAGAATAACTTTTTATCTGGACAGCAAAATGGCTAAAATCCAAGTTCAGACCTACAATGTACCTTTTATATCAGAACTTTCAATTATATTGTGTCCGATCAGGTATGTGCTTTACCAGTCTAGGAGAAATGATGGGCAGAAGAATCGCATTATATCTTACCATCAAAGGCCACTGTCTGCAACACCATGATTTCCTTCTCACTTTTTCGGAGGAAAGGTGCAGCTTCCCCGAACTCCGACATGTCCATCATCTTGGCAAGCAAAGTGAAGGAAGTACGCTCACAAAAGAAAAATGAAGCAAGCTAGTCTACAAAAATAAAATAACAAACTCAAAGTAGTCCAAACAGAAGTAGTAACACCTTTTCAACTTTTTAATAGAATAACAGAGTCCCTTCTGTTATTCTATTCTATTTTCTATTTTCCAACATAGCCAAACATAGACCCTGAACAAATAAAGGGAAAATCTGTATATTTGAGCTTAAGAAATATATTTGCATCAGAAAAATCATTCCTGTTAAAGTAGCAGGACACTAAAGCATAGAAAAGGAATACGCTTCTTGTTTGAAATAACAATTTTAAATTAAAATATTGAACTAAGGCTGGATATATCCAGATTCAAATTCCTTTTCAGAAAAGGAATTGAATTGAATTGAATTTTATTATTTGTATGCCGCCCTTCTCTGGGAAGGACTCAGGGCGGCGAACAATTCAAAAGGGGAAAAAGGGGAACATAAAACGAAGTACAAATAATTAAAATAGGCAAGAGTCACGCAACCATACAAGTCGAGAGGGGAGGGAACTCATCAACCCCAGGCCTGCCGGCAAAGCCAGGTTTTGACGGCTTTTCGGAAGGCCTGGAGAGAGGTGAGGGTCTGAATCCCTATGGGGAGTTCGTTCCAGAGGGCCGGAGCTGCCACAGAGACCATGAAGGGCTGTATAAGTTACGACTAGCACCTTGAAGCATATCCGGAGACTGATCCGTAACCAGTGCAGCTCGCGGAGGATAGGTGTAACGTGGGTGTACCGAGGTGCACCCACAATCACTCGCGCAGCTGCGTTCTGGACGAGTTGAAGTCTCCGAATACTCTTCAAGGGCTGCCCCATGTAGAGCGCATTGCAGTAGTCCAGTCTTGAGGTCACGAGGGCGTGAGTGACTGTTGCGAGCGCCTCCCAGTCCAGGTAGGGATGCAACTGGTGCACCAGGCGAATCTGGGCAAATGCCCCCCTGGTCACAGCCGACAAATGGTGTTCTAAGGTCAGCTGTGGATCCAGGAGGACCCCCAAGTTGCGAGCCCTGTCTGAGGGGCGTAGGTTTTCACCCCCCAGCCTGAGTGATGGAATATTGACCAAATTTTTGGGAGGGAAACACAACAGCCACTCGGTCTTGTCTGAATTGAGTACAAGCTTGTGGACTCCCATCCAGACCCTAACAGCCTCCAGGCACTGGCACATCATGTCAACCGCTTCACTGAGTTGGCACGGGGCGGACAGATACAGCTGTGTATCATCCGCATATTGATGGTGTTTTATCCCGTGCCATCGAATGATCTCACCCAGTGGCTTCATGTAGATATTAAACAGCAGGGGGGACAGGACCGAACCCTGAGGAACCCCATATTTCAGGGGCCTAGGGGTCAACCCCTCCTCCCCCACTAACACCGACTGTGACCTGTCCGAGAGGTAGGAGAACCACCGAAAAACGGTGCCTCCCACCCCCACCTCTCGCAACCGTCGCAGAAGGATACCATGGTCGATGGTATCAAAGGCTGCTGAGAGGTCAAGGAGCACTAGGACGGAGGCATAACCTCCATCCCTGGCTCTCCAGAGATCATCGGTCAGTGCGACCAAAGCGGTTTCCGTGCTGTAGCCAGGCCTGAATCCAGACTGAAAGGAGTCTAGATAATCGGCTTCATCCAAGGACCGCCGGAGTTGCGAGGCCACCACTTTCTCAACAACCAGTTGAGGAATCTGACCAGTTGCCTTGGGCTAATCTTGATCTTTTAGCCAATTTACTTTGCAGAATCATTATTATGGAAAAATACTGGAGTATTATCACAAATACTATATTGTGTTCTTAGTGGAAAAGTGGGCCATACATTAAGCAAGTTAATTAATAAATTTGGAAGCACACTGATCATTTTCTGCAGCAAAAGGAAACTTCTAAAATAATATAAATTTAATAATGAGTAATTAAATTATTAAATGCAAGTTCTAAAGCCCACAGGTAACATTGTTCTCCAGTTCCAAATACATGCATTCATTTATTTTTTAAATGTCTCTATTGCTCTGGTTTCTATAGGACTGCTCACAATAGTTTAGTAGTACTGATTTGATTGTGCACATAATTGATTCTATACACATTCAGATTATTGAAATTATTTCAAGTCTCCTTTTTTCAAGCTCAAATGATTCATTTGGAACATTTTCAATCTATATCACCCAACATTAAATTTTTAGAAAAATAATGATCAGACTCAATCTTTTCTGGAAACATTCTTTCTGATATGGACACCATTTTGTACATAATACATAACTATTTGCTGATAATTTTTTTAAAGCTGTTTATATCCCACTATTGTGCCATAACGTGATAATCTGGCTGACCTTGAAGAGATATATCCTCCCTCCCCTTTGGAGAATTCAGCTTCCAACTCCTGCTCTACTCCCAACATATCCTAGTGCCTCCAAATATGTTGGTACTACAACTGTTATAATTGCTTACTAATTCTGCCAGCTGGAGGTTATAGAAGTTAAGGAGGGCTGATTTTGGCACATAATGTTGCCTTATTGAATCAGACCATTTAGTTCAGAAGTATTTGTGCAGATTGACAGCAACATAGCTAACAACTAGTCACAAACAACTGAAACAGGCAGAATATTGTTCATATATAAATTACCAGAGGAATATATATATTACCAGAGGAAGATTTTTGGGTTTCAAGGAGTACCATTTTTAAAGTAAGTCAAAAAAATTCAACAAAGAATATAGCCATTAAAAGTCAAATTTGAATTTTCTTAGGCTGAAAACTAGAGCCACTCATCATGGTGGTTTCATTTTGTTTAAAATGATATCAGTATTCCCCTTATTGAAACAAGGAATCATTATGAAATATGCTAAAGAATTGGGAGTGAAAATATTGATATATAAATGAACAAAAATCCCTTTCAGAACAATTAATATTAACAAATAAATGTTAAATAATTGTAAATCCAATCTCAACTGATTTATTTGTGGTTAGATCCCAGTGAATTCAGTGGCACTTGGTCCTGGGTAAAATGACATTTTCAGATAGCAAATACAACTTCTGATATAAAACAAAACACCTTACTAGTATAGGAATATATTGCCTAGAGTCACATTTGGCTATATAAATTTAATAAATAAAAGAAAATATACATGGATGATTTAAAGGGTTTTTTGAGTTTTGCTTTCTAGATCATTACTATTTCACCCTTTATTTCTGCCTTTTCTATCAGAGGTGATATTGTCAATATGCAACAGAATGACCATTGGATGAATTTTTTCCCTGTTCTTGGTATGTTTATATATTGTATGTCTTTTTTATTAATTTATTTTAATTAATTTATTTTGCACTGTAATTATGAAAGAACCCTCACTTTTGTATTAAGTGAGCAGTTATATAAATTGATGAAGCAAATACAATACTGCATACCTGAAATTTAGAAAATCAAATACCTTTTGTTGTTCAGATTTCTTATGGAGTGAATGGAAAAATTCCTTGGATATATTGTGACATTTAGTATATAATTGCTCATGTACCATTATATTTTATAATTATTACTGTTCTCTGAGTGGATTACAAAAACCAAGGTATAGCATTTCTTTCTTCTTGCAGTGAACACAGAAATCTTGTAACATTTTGCTAGAATTTTCTCATAAAGGAGAAACAGATTAAATAGGACCATAAACTGTTACAGGTTCTGAGAATGCTCAAATATGAGAAGACCTATGATACAAAATGAACTAGTCACAGGGCATATTGCTTATTTTTTCCTCAAAGTTTGAATTTAAAGATAACTTGGGATTTAGAAACTCTAATTGGATTCTATGAATTTGAATAAAAGTGATACTGCAATCTTTTAAATATATGGTTTTTCTCCGTTATAAATGAATGTTGGTATCAACAGGATCACATTATTCATTCATTCATTCATTCATCTTCAAAACAAGCAGGCCAGGAGACTGTTCAGTTTTTGTTTATTTTATAGTAAACATAAATACTAGGGCTATGCACATTTCAAAAATAAAAGTAATAATGAAAGCTGTTATTTATTAAAAGAACCTGATCTAAAGCCACTATGAGTCACTTGAAGACTTACTAAATAAAATTTCTAACATTCAAAATGGTATTATTACATTGTTTCGTTATGCAAAATAAAAGTTTCTAAATTCTTGTATCATCTCATTTAAATTTTCCATATTTTGATGAGTATTACTTTTGCTATTATAAAAGATAAAATTCTGCCAATTTCTGTACAATTATTTCCTCTTCTGAAGCTGAGCAATAGATCAGACTATAGAATAACAGAATTGGAAGGGACCTTGAAGGTATTCTTGTCCAGCCCACTGCCTAGGCAGGAAACCCTACACCACTTCAGACAAATGGATATCTTATTAAATCTTAATAAATCATCTTTCAAGCAAAAATAGTTGCAGATATTTCAGTAGCCATGAAAATTAACTTTGCTGCTAGAAGCAGGAAAAATATGATTTTTGCTTTGTAAGATCCATCAAATATACTGTATATAATATGTTTAAATTTGATATGAACATCTTCATTGTTTAGTTATTGCTATTATTTTGTCAAAGATTTTCCTCAAAATTTTGAGGCTTTACTGCATTCCCACCTAAAATGGAACAGAGTCCATTTTATTACAACCCACCATCACCTATTCTATAATTATGTATTTTATATAGTATTCCTATAGGAAATAAATAACATAAATGTAAGGTTTTACAATATAATTCCTGCCTTGAAACATATAAAAGTGCAATATGGCTCTTATGCCTTGCCTAAATCTGACTCTTAAACTTGTCTCAAACCTGGTATAGGGTCACCTATAAATATAACAAATATGAGTAAATTTATTATATTAAACTTTTGGCTTGCGCAGAATAATTATTGATTTCTCAAAAACCATGTTTACAAGTTCTAGTATCCTCTTTCCTCATAACATGAATTTAGCTGAAACCAAAATAGCCATGACACTTTATAGATTAATACCGTGTCTCACTTGCATGCTTTAACTTACTAACTTACTTTATTAAAGGCATTTGTTCCAGATTTTTCCATAAGGTCAGATATACAGTTATACATATATCCTGTACATATACTGTATACTCTATCCTGTATATCCATGCTTTATGGTTTTTAAATAATTGATAGGTCTGATACTTTTGCAAAACTTTTGAAGCCTTTTAAAATACAATTCTCCACATGTACTAGGTTTGAAAGAATAAGGAGTGAGAAATTTAAGAAATGCTTTTTGCCCTTTATATTACTTTTTGGATGTTGCTAATGTTAATGTTTTTGTAAATAAATTAAACAGAAGGATGATAATAGCTGTCCCTGATTCCTCTTAAAACTAGACATTCAAAAGAATAATCAGCGTTAGTTCTTATTTGTGCTCTTGATTTTTATACATCTGACATAATACCTTCTTGGATTATGCAAATGAATAATTCTCTCATTTTGTACAAATGTATAAGATTTATTTATTTTTTTAAAAAGCCTTGGTTAAAAAAAGTGGAAGGTAAGAAGTTCCTTTTGTGTACAACAAATGTCTCATTCACTGAAAACTACATTGAATGCAACTGACCTCTGCTTGTAATTTCATATTATCAGTGACAAAAAAATCTCTCCAGGGTTTCTTTTATATGTTCATTAATAAGGACTACTGCAGTGTTTCTCAACCTTGGCAACTTAAAGATGTCCGGACTTCAACTCCCAGAATTCCCCAGCCAGCATCTTCAAGTTGCCAAGGTTGAGAAACACTGGACTACTGTATCAAGATTTTTATCCCAAAACAGAACATCTGAGTAATCTTTATGAATTTTCAGCTATTAAAATTGGAAATAATAGGAACAATCCTTTCTACACAGGGTTCCTCATCCTGTTGAGATATTCCATAGTCTTCAAGTATTAGACTAATTTCAGAAAGCTCTCATAATGTGCTGTACAAACCATGGCAATATGATGTAATTCCTGGGATAAACAAACATTGGACAGAAATATTAAGTAATATTAAAAGTAGGAAGAAATGAAATTCTAACTGGTGGCGCAAATTAGTATTGACTGTTTAAAATAAAATAAAGGAAAATAACATGAAGATATTGGAGTGTTAAAAAGAAGAGTATTATGAAAAGAAACAGGAAGAATACAAACCAAAGAAAAATCCCAACAAACAGCTGTATATCACTGCTATGATCAATATTTTCTTGCCTGCAATAAGAATTGGTTTAAACTATTTATTCCTAAAGGATTCCAGCTCAGCTCTGACTTAATCTCAATACACAATCTGTTTAAACTGTATCACAGAATGACTCCCAATGATATTTGGAAAAAATAGAAAATATGACTAAAAATGTATCAGTCCATTTTTAATACAACACAGATCCCAATCTCCTTTCAAAACATTAAGCATTTAATGCATCCAATCTATACATTATTGGCAGTAGGTCAGCGCTACTAAAACAACATTCTCTGTTTATGTGGGTAGCAAAACTAAACTTTTATATCTTAGCAGAAAAACATATCGTACCAATCAAACTTTATAGAGTACCAGGCTCAAAATATACTCATATATCTTCAGAAAGAAGAGAGGTTAATACCTACCCTGGCAAGAAAAGGACCAACTAAGGAGATTCTGCTGTTCCTGGCTTTTATACATCTTTCACCAAGGTCATTGATGATAGCGACGTAAAAGGCATCAATAGTTTCCCTTGTTTCTAAATTTGGCTGCTGGTCCTAGAAGAAGTTGGGGAGGGTGGGGAAAGAAGGCACATTTCAAAGTATGTGGCATTTTAAGGAGAGGGGTTTATTAATTAGTTTGGATTCTAACTCTTTATTAAGCAATGTAAAATTTACAGAGTAAATATAAAGATGTATTGCTGATCAAATTAAAAGCAAAAAATAAAAAAATAAAATAAACCTACCCATAAACACAAACTTGGACTGCAAGATAATCCTGCAAAGGGCTCATCAAAATACTAAATTTTGGACATGATGGTTTATAGTCCTGTGATATGTTATAGGAGGGAGAGGAAGGAGGGATGAAATGGATATACACTTCTTGCCATCTACAGTATATTTAGTAGTCTGGGAGAATATTTGGGCACTGAACAGTTTTACTACCCACTCTGGGTAACATTTACTAGGATCCCACACCAAACAAATTGCAAACTAAAACTACTAATAATTTATTAGTCACTATCAAAATTCAAATTAGCATCACAGAAATATTTGTACTAGCTGGCCAGATTATTTTTAACTTCAGTAAATAATATTAACCTGCTCTGTCTTAATTATTGAGAGAAAAGCATGGAGCTAAACTAAGGTTAGGAAGGCAATTGAACTTGCTTAACTCATTTGGAGATTTTATTTCATTTAATCCCCTGGGCTCCAGTATACTTGTTAACATCACGATGAAAAATGACAGCATTTTATTCACACAGGCTGCATCTTTTTAAACCCCCAAATTCACACCTTGGATTGCATGGTTTAGGAAAGTCAATTAAACCTCCTGCCAATCAGTTGATAACATCAACTCCTACCAATCATCTGGAAGAACATTTCATCATGTCAAGTCATGGTTTTTTTCGGCGTAATACTAAGGTTTTATGCACAGGAGAAAAATATGCATACCTAAAAAGAGGTAAATCACAAGTTGTATACACTCTTCTACATGTGCAGATGTTAAACGCCAAAAGGGATTCTCCTTTTATAAGGATATTAAAAGAAGATATTTTATCAGGTAACTTGTACTTTTTTTCTGTTGGAATCTCCATCTATTGAATGTAATTCAAAAAGCCTTCAACATCTGATCACTGCAACAAACAACTTCATTAAAACATTAAGTAGCTGAGGAAAAATATTTTTATGCCTATAATTGTAAGCCACCCAGAGTTACTTGAGGTAAGATGGGCAGCCTATATATTTTACAAACAAATAAACTGAAAAGATAAAATGTTTATCATCAATATTATTTTTCAGAAAAGATATTTTCAAATATAAGATGCCGTCATGGGAATGACTTCAGTAGCCAGTGCTGCCTTTTTGTAGGAAGTAGAACTTGTTAAGGGCTCTCTTGGGCAAATGTGAAGGGGTGGTTCAAGTGAGAACAGTGTCCCAGACATATTGGCTGTTAAGAACTAAATAGGTTGTAAGGAACGAACTGAATTTTGTGTCTGGAAACAAAGTGGAGTCAATAGCTATTTTGGAATGTGTCTTCTTCAATATCCTTTCAAGTAAAATGATTCGTCAGCTAGAATCCTATTTAATGGAAATGAATTTCACAGGATCCTTAAATGCTTTTACATTCATGCACATACTGAATGCCCATTCCTATTTGAATGAAAATAAGTTAAAATGTCTAGCGTTTAGGAGCACTGATGTGACTGCAAATAGCTTGCTCGTGTGACAACTTCCAAAGGAAGCAGCTTAAATTAGTTATTCTGTTCCTATCTAGACAAGAAGTGTTAACTATTTTTAGCCAGGCAAATAAAAATGAGTACCGTATATACTCGAGTATAGGCCGACCCGAATATAAGCCGAGGCACCTAATTTTACCACAAAAAACTGGAAAAGTTATTGACTCGAGTATAAGTCTAGGGTGGGAAATGCAGCAGCTACCGGTAAATTTCAAAAATAAAAATAGATACCAATAATGTTTTTGAATATTTATTTCAAAGAAAAACAGTAAACTAGCGGTGTATTCAATGAAATACTTCACTCACCTCATGATGCTGATGTCCCGCTGTGATGATGATGTCCCGTGCAGCCGCGGGAGTGATGTCCCGCCTCCTATGACACACGGCACAGTGATTCCTATCATTGGATCACTGTACCAGAGGAGGTGGGACATCGCTATGTGGCTGCTTGCCATAACAAGGAGGAGGTGGGACATCGTTGCAGAGCGGCAGGAGGGGGAGGAAGGGGAATCGTAAGACAGCCCTGCATTACATTAGAACGTGAGGAGGGGGGATGGTGCGGTGCGCGCTGCGTGGCAAACTGACACAGAGGGAGGGGAAACTCACAGGGGCACTGGGCCATTCACGAGTGTCACCCAGCGGCATGGCCCCGCCCCTTTTTCTCCTCCATTTCGGGCAAATTTTTCACTGACTCGAGTATAAGCCGAGGCGGCTTTTTTCAGCCCAAAAAGTGGGCTGAAAAACTAGGCTTATACTCGAGTATATACAGTAGTCTGCTTGTTAAGTGTTTACAGAAGTAAATAGTTGAAAAACTGAACCCTGTAGAAGAGTTTGAGTTTTCACAAGTGATGACACATTATATTGGGTTTCTTACTAAGAAAATATTAGGGACAGCAAAGAATAATTGAGATTAATAGAGGGTGCTTATCATGTTCAAATGGGATGCATACCATGGTGCCCTCAAAAATAGATTTTTGAGTAGTGTGCAAAGGCTGTGGTCCAAAAACTACATTTGCTAAACTTGTACATATAAAATGGATTAAAGAGATTTAATGATTACTTTTTATATTAAGTTATTACTTTTTGTATATTGTCAGAGCAGAAATTATACTTCAGGCACAAATTATGGAGTTGCTTCAGAGTCCTTCTCAAGCTTTTAGATTCTATTATTTATAATTTAAATGATTTTTTAATCTGTAGTTATCAATCAACAGCTGCACACAATTGCTGTAGGCAATTATAATATTGTTATAAGAAAAACAAAGCACTGTCTTTCTAGTATGAAACGTAGTATTCATACATCAATAAGATCGATCAGAACTTATTTTCCCACTGGAAATATAGTGGACTTTTTAAATTCTTTGCAAATAAAAACGTATAAAGTTACAAAACGGATATAATTCTACCACAGGGCTATCTTATAAATGTATATGATAAGTTACCTAGATGTTAACTAGACATGACTTCAATTAAAAAGGCTGGGAATTGTGGTTCTCCAACAGTGAAAGAATCACAGCTTTTCCATCTATAGTGTAAATTAACATGAAGCAAAGTAAAGCAGAACAAGAAAGCTAAATATTCATTTTATTTTACTAGCAGAAAATAACTTTGAAGTTGAAATCCATCTTGGTTAGGTTGTCAAAACTATCCAGAATGTGTTGACAGTCACATACTGCATTTCAGACCACCAAACAGTATAAAAAGGCAATATTCTGCTGTGGGTTTTGAAAAGTGTTAACAAGCAACAACATCCTGATTGAAAGCTTTTCTTTCTTTTAGGTTTGACTCAGCATCCCACATAACATAGCGGCATCTTTTTATTGTTGGTGTTTGAAACTTCCCGTTAGCCTGTACAAAAAACTCTCAATACACAAACAAAAGGCACACATTTCTGTAGACATACAGTACATTGCACTGTGGACTTTCCAGAGCCAGACAGTAAAGTTTTTAATGAACCAACTAAAACCAACAATTTGGAGCTATAGACATTTCTTGTTTCTGTGCCATTTTGCCCTCAAAAGTATCCTTTTTCTGATGTATGAAGACAACAGCTATCAAGAGCAAAAGCTAAAAACAAAGATTAAAGATCCTTTATTTCAATCCAGGGCAGATTATTTTATATCTTTGTCTGCATGCAGTAAATCTTATCATATATAGGCAGTCACCTAAAGAGCTTAGCTCTTTCAGAACGAGTGAAAGAAAAGTACTTGAGCCCTGCAAGTGTTTGATCAAGCTTCATCCAAACTGAGGCTAGAATTAGAAAACTTACAGTTAAAAATGAAAATACCAAGCTCTAATAAGATCTTAGTAAAGTCTTAACAAATAAAAAGAATAGAGCGATCACCATGATAATTCAAATTATTTGCCTCATGTGTATGACTATCCAAAATTCATTTTTTTCTATGCTTAGTTATGAACTAAGTTCTATCCATTTCACATGTGATGTGTGGCTGGCTCCTGTCCATTGCTTCTGTAATGAAGCCTAGTTTCTGTCCTTTGCATTGGCTCTTGACAGCTGTTGCCTTCATAAATCCATCCGCAGGAAATTTGATTAATCACTAGATCTGCAGCATTATAATAACTCTTAAGAAAATATTTTTTTTTGCTGTGGTTCAAATAAACTGGGAAGAGGCCAGAAATAAACAGAGCTAAATCTCCAAAACAGAGCATAGCAGGTGGAAACATAACCCACCATTGGCTAATTTTAAAAAGCTAGCAGAGTTACACCTGGTTAATATTTGTATAAATGCTTCCAGGGAAGCATAGAACTTCGGAATTAACCATTAAAAAGCCCCCTGGAAGTAGGCAGTGAGAAACTACTACCACTATTAAGAAAGCCACTTGTCCACATCCATGTATTTACAACAATATGAGCTTGAATCAAAGGATATTTTAACTGTTTGTTTAATTCTAACTCTGAAGAATGAATGATTCTTTGAAAGCTTGTCCAAAGAGTTTAAGTTGCAGCTATTTTCAGCAAGACAGGTTGCATTTATTTCCAACTCATAATCTTGTCATTTAACCAGTAATGTCTTTTACATGCTGAGAGTTGGAGATGGTAGGGTAATTTGTGTGCATAATTAAAATGACACTGATTTGTAACTGTAGTTTATATGTCACTAATATGTGAATACTGAATATTATTATGCAGTGCATAAATACAATACATTTGAAAATAAATAAATTTATTTATCCAAGGATCAAGTTGTTGATAGGAAAGTCCCATATCTTAAAGTGAGATAACATGTTCCGTATCTGACTGTATTCCTCTCATAAATACTTGAGAAAATAACCACCAACAATTATGTAACTACTAATAGGTGTTACCAAAGTCTCGGGATGCTTCTGGACTTTGGTCGTACAGTGTTTCACCATTACTAATTGTGGAATTTAATAGGGTAGAAGGTAAGATGATATGTTTAGTGTATCATATCTCTCTCTTTCCCTCTCTCCTGTTTTCCCAAGTCTTTAATTTTCTCTTTTTAATTGGGCAAAAACATTTAGGAGGAAAAGAGGGACTAATTACACGTTAAATTCTGTTAGCATCTACCATCTGGATGAACTCTCAGTTACTGGAATTAAAAATTACAGAATGATCTAAAAGGATCAAAGGAATGCAGTTGCCACGGTTAATCATATGCAAGGCCAAAAATACGGATTCAATATCATAAACACAGACAAAGGCCAAACTCAGAAACAATTTGGGGGGGTTTAACATTTAATTATCTTTCTTTGTGGCCTTGGCAGGGTGACCTGTTCTCTTTTCTTTTTGCTTTTTTGCTTTTTTTCCGGATGTATATTATCAAATGAAAATCTGATGATAATATTGCATTTCTCATAGAAGGATAGAATTAAAGCAGGAATAGCTATAAATACAATGAATAATAGTACATTAGATACTGTCGGTAATTGTGTTTGCTATAAAAAGGCCTCCTGCATATACTATTGTAAAGCAGTTTGCTGGAGATTTAGAACCAGTGCAAAATAAGGATATGGAATTTGTGGTAATACTAACTTTATGTCCTATCATTCTTGATCCAATCCTGGCTGAAACAGATAAAGTATAACCATGTTTAGAGAAGCATAGGTACCATTAACACAATGGTAAAAAAATAATAAATTATATGACCCAAATATCAAAGTCAGTGTAGACTTTGTTCAATCAGGGTTTAGGTCATGCTGCACCACTGAGACAGTGTTGTTATGCTTGTTGGTAACCTGCAGAAGATGCTGCAGCCATCTTAGCTGCCCTGAATCTCTCAATGGCATTTGATACCATTGATTATGATATTTTTCTGGATCAGTTCTGGGATTGGCAGAGGAGAATGCTCTGTAGCGGCTTCTCCTTCTCTGTGGGAGGTCCATGTTGTGGGTGCAGAGAAGGAAGAAAAGGCCAAATCCTGGTCTTTTGCAATGTGGGCTGTCTCAGGGTTTTAAAATGTTACTTCCCCTCTTTAACATCTACATGAGGCCACTGGGAGAAGTCATCTTCTGATAGGGATTGATATCACACTGATAATACTCAGTTATGCATTTCTATCCCTGATCAACCAAGCAACTTTGTCCTGGTTTTGATTCATTACCTGGAGACTAGTTGGGAAGAAAATAGCTTCAACTCAACCCTAGCAAAAAGGAGTTTGTCTGAGTTTTTGATCCCTGGCCTGATGAGATATTGTCCTTGATTTCTGCTGGAGTTGAACTCCTTTGGGTAGAGATGGTGTAGAGTTTGGGGATTTTCTTCAACTCATGGTTCCTACTAAAGGAGCAGGTGGCAGTTATGGATAAGAGAGCTTTGCACGGATCCATCTCATGTCGCAATTATAGGTGTTTTTGGACTGGAAAGGTTAAATGCCTGCCATGTGCTTTGGAAGAATTGCCTTTAAAGACCATATGAAAACTACAAATGGTTCATAATGCAGTGGTGCACAGTTTAGGGTATATCATACTTGCAGTGCTATTATATGAGTTACACAGGCTTCCAGTTCTTTTGCAGATATGTTGCAAAGTGATGGTTATCATCTTTAAAGCCATGAATATCACAAGATCAGTTTATTTGTGGCATCCTCTTTTCTTAAGGTTATAGGCCCAATAAAGTGGATATACTCTCCAGATCCTTTTTCTTAAATGTTGCCCTCCAGGGTGACTTAGGTAGCACACCTTCTCCATAGCAGCTCTTGCCCTTTGGGAAACACTTCCTCCAGGCCTCTATCCTGGGGTTTCCCAGTAGTCTTAGGGTAGGGTGAAGCTGATCTCATACCATTGTTTATCGGGCCTGATGGATGTGCTGTTGGTTTTATCTTTTTCATTGTTTTATTAAGATTTACAAACTACCAGGGTTATGCTATATAAGATGAGTCATATAAAATTTTAAAGTACAGAAACAATGAAGTGTGCAATATTTCTAAAATAATGTCTAATGTGACTTAGATTTATGTAGAAATAAAGAGCAATTATACTGCCAAAATTACAAAATACAACTAGCGATTTCTATACCATTTTCATTTTATGTTTTAGCAAAGCCTTCAAATCTTTGCTGAATTAGTGCCACTCAAAATCTTAAGGCACTTCTCAAACTGATTATTCTCCTTTGATATGGGAAGCAGTATAGAAATCAATATAATTAATGAAAGCTGCCAGTTTCAGAATGATTATATATCAGATATTTCTTGTGATTCATGTCTTTGGACCTTCTTCCTGTCAGAATAGAATTTTGTTTTAAGATATTTAAAATCAAGACATGCAGTATCCACATTGGTTATATAAAAAAGCAAATATTTCTTTAACTGGTAGGTTAAAACAAAAAATAATAAAGACTCTTGATAATACATCTTGTGACTAGTGTAGTCTATTTTTAATAACACTGCCTCTTGGAAAAGAATGTAATAAGATTTATCTTTTCTAGACACAAGATAGTGTCAAAAGCAGTGCCACAATCTTCTAGTGGTTGTCTGGATTGTGTAAAATCTATTCATGACACCATACTGCTTTCTAAATAAAGAATTAGCACCAAGAGTTTAGTTCTTTTATTATGTGCTCTGAATACAAAATCGTTGTTTAGAAAGAAGACTAGGTGTTGGATGGATTGCTACATACATAACACAATGAAAATTCTTTACAATTTTCTTCTCTGTTTCAAAATTGACTTCTCCCAGAGTTCCACAAGGCTTCCAATTTGCCTGTGTTGAAGCATTATTTTAAAACCTGGCATTTCCTTCCAGCTTTGGGTTTAAAAGGGTGGATGGGCCTTCTGAGTTTTTCAGGCTACGGAGGGATAATTGGGTTCCCTTAATGGTCATTGTTTAAAGTATGTTTTTATTGTTTTTAAATTCTGTAAAACTGAACTCACTTTGTTTTAAGTAGGCTGTGTGTGTGTGTGTGTGTGTGTGTGTGTGTGTGTGTGTGTGTATCAGTGGTGGGTTCTGGTTCGCGTTCCAACTGGTACAGTTGGAATGGGCCTGGTGTCACCCACATGCGCATGCATCATACTGCTTGCCATGCCTCTGCAAACCTCCGCGATGCTCCAGCTGCTCGGAGGAGCATCGTGCAGGTGCCGTACGTGCCATGTGTGTGTGCGGAAGTGCCAAAGGCTTAAAACACAGGTAAGGAACTCGGGCCGGCGGGTGGGCCCTCCGTAGCACCATACCGGAACAGTACTGGGTGCTCCAGGCAGGCTCCGGTACGCCTGTACCAGGGCCTACTGGCTGCAGCCCACCACTGGTGTGTATGTGTATGTGTATGTGTATGTATGTATAAAGAAACCCATTAAATCACATTAAAATTTACCACATGATAGAAACCATGCAGGAATAGAAAATGTAAAGATTAGCCCAATAGATGGCAAACTGTAGGGCAAATTCTTGCTCTATTGCAAAGCAATAGCTATAAACTGTAAACTATACTTTAAAACAATGTCAGTGAGCCAGCTGTTGAAAGTTTTACCTCTACATTTGTTTATTCTTCAGTTGAAGTAACATGCACTAGGGACAGCCTGTCAGCTGTATCTAGATCCAAGTGACATTGGAACAGTAGTTGCATCATTACTACAGTTTGAAAGTTGACTAGAAAACTTTCTATGACAGGTTGCATGGTATAGGATTCCATAGTCGCAAACAACTGTTGTGCTGGTATACAGTCTTTCTAATTGCTTCCTATCCAATCAAATGTTTATATCTGTAAATTAAATGAATTACAATACTGCATATAACCATTATTTTTAACATTATTATTTATTTGTAAAATTTATTGGCCACCCACCTTACCACAGGGTAACTCTGGGTGCTTACAATCTTAAAAAAAATAAAAGTATACAAAACCTAAAAGGCATAAATAAAATACAGGACTATCCAAATTCTACTATTGAGCCCCAATTAAAAGATGGGGAGGTAGGGAATAGGATGAGAGGAGGCGAGGTAGGATCTGTTATTAATCTATCAACCACCTCCCATGTGAAATCCCTCAAGAACAAGGTCTTTTAGTTCTTGCAGAAGATGAGGAGAGTTGGAGCCAGCCTTTACTCCAGGGGGCAAGGTATTCCAAAGGGCACAATGGCAGAGAAAGAGCCCATTTGGAATATTCTGGCTGATGGGGCTCACAGCATAGCTCCTCTACCAGCACGGGTGAGATGGGTAAAATCCCAGTGGGATGAGACACTGTTTCACATAGCCCATGCCACAAGGAGACAAAATTGATTACCACTACTTTTAATTGCACCTGGAAACAAGCTGGCAGTCTATGAAGCTCAGGGAGCAGAAGTGTTACATGGGATACCTTTGGGCTCCAAGAACTACCCACATTGCCACATTCCACACCACCTGTAGCTTCTGAATGTTCTTCAAGAATAGGTCCATGCAGAGCATGTTGCAGTAATCCAAGTTTGAGATGACTAGGGCTTGAATGACTGAGCACAGGATCTCTTGATCCAGGAGAGGCTGCAATTGGCATACAACCTTCAAGTTGTGCAAAGTTTAGATTGATATTCTGGTGTTATTTTGTACTATTCCAGGCAACATAATAATACTTCTATTTTCTCCACAACAAGAACAATCTTGGGAGGTGGACTGAACTGAAAGAAACAGCAAGAGAGCAAAGTCATCACCAGCTCACTTTCATGGTTTCCCAATTTGTAGTGTAGCAATTTACTACCATACTCAATTGATCCTCACTTTCTATTCCCTTTTTTATATATTTATATATTTTTGCTCTGTTTTCTGTCTAAGATAAGTATATAGCCATCTTTACAGGAGCTGGACAAATAAATACTATGCTTGATCAAAAGTATGGGCAGAGGAATTAAATCAATATTTTTTTTCTGAATTTCTCCAGGAGAAGAGAAAATGTCTTAACCATAGGTACTCATTAAATTATTACTGTTAAAAAAACATACAGGAAAAAACTTGCAGAAAAAAATCTTAGCCCTTCATCAACTTACAGGGATATAGAGTCAAATGCTCAATTGTAACAAACTATCATAGTTACTTGGAAGTGCTTAGTATTTTCTCTAATATGTATTTTCTCTAATATGTATTTTCTCTTTAATTATGTCAAAAGACACAGATTTGGCTATTTTTATCAGAGTAGATTGCCAGGTTTATGAGTTGTATTTGTTTATTTTACTTCATTTTTTCTCCATTCACAAATGTGAAAAACTTCATCAAAATATGATATACATTTTTTTCAAAACACATAAAACTTAAATATATATTTATTACATGTGATTCCATTTTCTGAAACAGACATCTGCCCCACTAAAACTCAAAACAGAAAATATTTTTTAAATCCAACCAACACCTAGTTAACTATTAAGAACTTATTTATTTAGGTTCCTACGTTGTTTTTTATATGGACAGACTACACTTCCTCTATCAAAAGGTATTCAGCTTTATCTACTTAGAATGAATTAACACTAAAGCACATTTTTCTAACTTTTGGGCAGATGAGCCAATTTTAAACTTGAGAGCATGTTATGGATGTTATCACAAAATGGCCACTATAGGAGAGCTTGTGATTGTGGATTTTTTCATGTAGCAAAATGCTAAGATATTCCCATTTCTAATCTTCCAGCAAAAAAAAAAAAATCTTCTCTTCTTATCACTTCTGTTTCCGCAACCTTAATGGGCATATTTCTAAACAACATACTTGGCTAGAAGTACTACTTTCTAAGAAGGTCTAAATGATCCATGTGGGACTCTAGGGCTCTACTGTAAATAAAGATGAAACTGGAGATTTCTTCATACTTGCCAGATTTATAAAAAATTAACAATCTTTAAAAATTTAATAAGCTGAATAAAGCAGTGTAGCAACAGAACGCAGCAACTACTGTATTTACAAGTATAAAAGTGATGGGGCAGAAGAAGACATAAAAGGTCATATTTCAGGTCCTTTGAGGGGGGGGAGACCCACAAATGCTGGTTTCACAATGCTTTGCTTTACTAAACATCTTGCAAGAATCCAGTCATTATAATTTAGAAAGCAATATGTAAACTGAAACAAAATACTTTTTAGATTTAGCAATGTGCTAAAACATAGTTTCCTTAATGGTATATAGAATGAACCACCATGATCTGGTTTTATGCAATAGCTTACATCATTTATAAACTATAGGGACTGGGTTGCACAAATACAACAAAAAGCATTCTTCTTAATGCAACAGGCTAAACAATCAAGTGGGAAGTGTGACAGGACCTTAACTCTGCATGACCTAAAAACAGGCTCTATACCAGAGGTGTCAAACGTGTGGTCCACTGCCTGCACCCCTCCTCCCTCCCCATTTAGTGAAGGTGGAAAAAGTCATAATAGTCATGTAATGCCACGAGTTTGATACCCCTCTCCATACTGTATTCAGAGTTTGTTAAGAATTTAAGGTGATATAGCAATAGCAATAGCAGTAGACTTATATACCGCTTCATAGGCCTTTCAGGCCTCTCTAAGCGGTTTACAGAGAGTCAGCATATTGCCCCCAACAATCTGGGTCCTCATTTTACCCACCTCGGAAGGATGGAAGGCTGAGTCAACCCTGAGCCGGTGAGATTTGAACCGCTGACCTGCTGATCTAGCAGTAGCCTGCAGTGCTGCATTTAACCACTGCGCCACCTTGGTATATAGCAAATATAACAGCTGTCTACCTTTTTTTGTATTTTGCATCTAAAAACAGAGGCATCCAAAGAATTGAACCTTTGTACATCAGATTTTACAGTATATCACAATAATTAGTCCTTCACTTGCTGTGAAATCAGGGCAGTCAATCCCTGTGGATCTTTATGCAAATTTTGAAAATGATACTGAAATAATGGCCAGGTGGTGAGCAAGCAGCTGAAATCCTTCTTGTAAAGCCTCCTGTTGAATTTCTGATTGACAGTTTGCTCTGTGTTTGAAAAGCACTTTTCATTTTCGCTTGTGAAAATGGTCCATTGTTCCTTTGATCAGAAAGGCTGCAGTTTGGATAGTCACTAATAAATTGACAACAGAACAAGACCAAAAGAAATGCTTTCATTACAAATGGAAAATAATGTTGCATTCTTCATGGCTTTCAAAAACAGGCAAAGATATGGCTAATCTCTAGTACGGTTTTAAGTGTACAAGCCTATTTGGCAGCCCAGAAGACTGTTTTTGAAAGACTGTGCACAAGTACCATTATCCCCCAACCTTTTCAATCTGAGATAAATTTCAAAGTTGTCATTACTCATTCTGCCTGCTGACATTTTATCATTATTGTATCTTAAGCACTTCTAAATAGGTCATGCCTGTAGCTGAAGAACTCATTTTCAGGAAGTGAGGCTGATGGAGTTCTTAGACCTTTTAATAGCCATCATCACCACTCATAAACCAGCTGGTGGTATAATCCGAAGTATAGAAGGAGAAGGGAGACAAGGCCTTACTTAAATAGTCTCATTTGAAGGCAGAGATGACTTTACTTCTTATGCAAGTATTTTACAAAAAGGGTGGAATTCAGCACCAATTTTGTGATGTGCTTGCTTATCCTTAGCTCTTTAATTCCAGCAGCTGATGTTACATTTCACAGTTTACTTTAAATGCTATAGTTTGGTTGGTTTTGGTGTAGCATTGTTTGAAGCCAGTCAATGTGAGTTTACTTAAGAAACCATACCATGTCTTGGTTACAGTGGTGGGATTCAAAATTTTTTACTACCAGTTCTGTGGGTGTGGTTTTTTGGGCATGGCTTTGTGGGCATAGCAGGGGAAGGTTACTGCAAAATCCCCATTCCCTCCCCACCCTACTAACCTGCTTTCCAGCTCCATTCTCCTGTTCAGAGCAACAAAAGAAGATCGGCTGGCAGGCAGTGGGGGTGGGGCCAGCCTATTTGCCTGTTCTCCAAACTACTCAAAATTTCCACTACCAGTTCTCCAGGACCTGTCAGAACTGGCTGAATACCACCTCTGCTTGGTTACCATGTGAACTATATGAATACAACTTGGATAAATTTCCTTTTTAGCAGATTGGAGAAGAAAACTCCCTGGACTTACCAGTAGATTACAGTATTTCTCTATCTTCCTAAGCCATACTAGTCAGGGTTGAGGTTGGTAATTGGATGTAGCTTGAACAGTCAATGATTAGCTTTTTACACAGCATGAAGCTATTTCAAATGCACAGTAACTAATTATATATAGAGTATGTAATTGTAATGACTTAGTCATAAGCTATGATTTACAACAGTGGTTCTCAAACTTTTTCAGTCCACCGCCCCCTTGGTGCTACAAACTGATCCTCAGTGCCCCCCACCCAGTGGTGGAATTCGAATTTTTTTTACCAGTTCTGTGGGCGCGGCTTGGTGGGCGTGGCTGAGGAGTCAGGTGACTGGGCGGTTTTCACGATGGAAGGAAGATAGTAACAGTAAAATTCAAAACTGTAACAATTAATTGCACATTTATTCAAAATCCAATTTAAAAACCTTTTTAGTTAATGTTAATTCAACAAAATTGTTGAAAATGATCCAGTGATACCAGGTTTTCAAAGTCTGATAGTCATTTATCAAGAACCTTAGTAACTAGTAACTTAGTAAACTCAGTAAAATTTAGTAACTACTTCACTGTTCTTAGTAGATGATAATTCCTGTGTAGATATTGAAAGAAGTAATCTCAGTAAGATATTACCACAAAGCACAAAACTGCAACAGATATCATTAAGATATCACAAACTTACACAAAAAGATGTTATTGTAAGAAACCCAAAATGGATAATAAACACTTTTGTCTTTTATCTAAAGTTTTTCATCTTTAGATCAATGACCTTAATTATTTTTTCTCTCCCTCACAAACATACACATATACCAGTGGTGGGTTTCAAAAATTTTTAGAACCTATTCTGTACGTGTGGCCTATTTTGTGGTCATGTGACCAGTGGGAGTGGCCAACTTGTAAAATGTGGTGAAACTCATTTAACAATGCTCTTGCTTAGCAACCAAAATTTTGGGCTCAATCGTGATCATAAGTTCTCTTTCTTTTTCTTTCTTTCTTTCTTTCTTTCTTTCTTTCTTCCTTCTTTCCTTCCTTCCTTCCTTCCTTCCTTCCTTCTTTCTTATATCTCTCTTTCCCTCTTTCTGTTTTTCTTTCCTTTCTTTTTCTTCCTTCCGTCCATTCTTTCTTTCTTGTGTGTCTCAGAAATGGGAAGCGCGGGGATCTTAATGTAGTAAGGCGGGGGAGGAGCGGGAGGTTAAATAAACAAATTTGGCTTCGCTTCCTGAGGTGCCTGAGACTCCCCATGGGAGAATGCCCCCTTCAGATTGCTGGAACAGCAAGTTTCAAGGCAAAATCCAGCTTCCTTGTGCGGCAAGAGAGAAAGTTGCCTGAGACGCCGCTGGGAGAATGTCTCCTTCGGGTTGTCCCCTTACCATCCCCCTGCCACCCCCCTTGCCTCTTAGCTCCCCCCTAAGTCATCCCACCATCCTCCAGGGGGCGGTACTGCCCACTTTGGGAACCACTGATTTACAAAAACAATAACTGGATTTACAATAGATGCTAAGCCGTAGCTGTCACATCACATCCTGAAGTTGTGCAGTGTTGCAACAATTGTGCTCATGTTTATAAACTAAGGAGCATGTGCACAGTACCATTTCCCATTCCAGGCTTCCATGAATTTTTAACCAGGGATGGAGGATAACATCTCATTGAGTCATTTAATCTAGAGTTTCTAACTATGTGTGGGTATATGAAGGAGTGTGAAAATTAGAATCCAACATGATTAAACTTTAATTTCAGTATCCAGAAATCAGCAGTTGCACCTTTTTCTGGATAACATAATGGATTCAAGAAAGCTTTTCTAAGAGTAAGATGATTCTGCATTCTTGGTTGTTGACATGCATTAGTGACTATAAATAAATATCAGACAATATTTATTCTCTATAGTTTTTAACATGAGCACAATCTGAATATTAAGAAATGTCTAGAAATGAATTTGTATATGAGAATACATACCAGTAGTGGGTTCCTAATCCCGTTGCAACTAGTACGGTGCAACAGGGCCCAGCATCCACTAAATGAACGCACACAGAACACATGTGTACTTACCGCCTGCGATGCTCCGCAATGCCTCTGTGACTCTCCAGCTGCTTGGCGGAGCATCGCGCAGGCACCGTATGCTCTGTGCGCGGAAGCCCCGAAGAGCTCAAATACCGGTAAGGAGCGCGGGTAGGCCCTCCAGAGCACCATACCGGAATGGTACCCAGTGCTCGTTGCAGGCACCAGTATGCCCGTACTGGGGCATACCGGTCATAACCCATCACTGGTACATACGTAAAGATGACCAATGACCATGTGATGCAGGTTTTTTTAAACTGTGTTTTATGTAACTGGAGTTTTTCAAGAACCTGACAGGATTCCTCAAGAGAGTAATAGAAAAAATAAATTAAATCAAATATCTATGGAATTTTTTTAAAGGAAAAGCAATCATGCCCAATCATTGAACATTGTTTGCTTAAAATTCTAATGTCCCATGTAATTGTGAAATTATTTTTTGTACATTGAAAATGCTAATTTTGTCTTTATAATAATTTACATTTTAAACTTACAGTATGAGTTTTCTGGCATAGTAATTGTGGAATCTATTTTTGTGAAATTCAAATAAGGCACAATCACAACACACACTCCAACCACAAGTTTTATTTCATGCTAATTTTCTAGCAATAGAACTTTGCTGGAACAATGGTTCTAGGAATTTTTGTTGTTGTTTAAGCATAGTTTCTGTAATTGAAAAAAAATTAAAAATCTGTACTGTGATAAAAAGAATACTCATTTTTTATTTTATTTCACTCCATTCCCAACTTTAAGATTGTTTTTTTAGGCCGAGCTCCCAGATGACTTAAAATAGAACAGATGAAAACAGCAGAACATCAAAGAGATAAAGTAGGAATGATAATGTACCGTCACCTCCATGATATTTTCTGCATTGAAAAAACAACAAACTTGCCTCTTTTACATGTGAGACCAGTATGCAGATAAAATACTTGTGGTCCACATTTCTGGATATCCCGCACTAATGCTTAAAAGAAAATATACTGTTACAATTGATGGAAGGAAAGGATTTTTGCATCAACTAAGCATAGATGACTTATCAAGCTGCATGAGTTAAATATTGTGTGGAACAATGCCCAACTAGGCACAATGCTTTTTACTGAGCAGGTAAAAATTTCAAGAGAAAATGGAGGGCTCTTATTCCTTTTCTGCTAGTCAAATTCCCCCAATAAATTTCAATTGTTTATTTCAGCTGTGCCATAATCATAATAACGACTATGTGTGATATATTTGTGCAATATTTATCTAATTGAGTTGTTGATATAAAAGTTTGTATAACCTGCCTGTGAGAATTGATCTGGCACTGAGCAAATCTCTTTTGGATATGGTATTTTATCACCAGTGGCCATAAGAAAGGAACAAAAGCCAGATGTGACAATGTTCTTAGAGTGCTTGGGATAAAGTTCTAAGTTCTAAAATCCTAATAAAGTTTCTAATATTGTTACATATAAAGAAAATTACTTAAATTAACTTAACAGATTCAGCATATTCAATACAAGAGAGCAAGATTAATAGGTTGAAAAATAAGACTGACAGTAGGGGACTGCATTGTCAGATAGGAGTTTTCTGTTTAAATTTGGACAATGTCTTCCGGCTAGTTACAGCATGAAATTAATGTTATAAATCCACTGATTATATTATACAAAGTATTTTATATTAAATATATTTTACTTTTATTTTGGAAATTCATCTATGTAGGTTTAAACATTTGGAGAGAGCAGCTGCTTGGTTTAATTGACATAAGGAAATAAGAGGGAAACATATTTGTACTGAATCATCACATGAATCATCACATATATAACAATGACCTTGTTTATTGTTGCCAAATATTTTTTTTCCGTATTAAACATGTCACAGGTAGCTATTATTCAAGAACTATCTCACATTTAATTGGTTAAACAATTGATTTTCATAAAGTTTGATGATCTAGAGAAACATGACGGATTCAAAAGAGATGCTTCACAAAACCAAAGATCATGTTTTACATACTTCTTTCAAATTGTTAAAGCAGCCTCATCAACCTTCAAAAAGATGCAGCTGGTGTAAATTAAAAAGAGGCCCATGCTTTATGCATCTCCGTAAGTTCCAAAGCATCTCTTTTGAAAGCTTTGTAAACCCCAATCATTTTTGCATGAGTTGTAATTTTTAAACTGGGTTTGCATTAAGCAAATTCCATAATAAAGTTAATATCAGGTATAGCTTTGCTACCGGTAATAGATGGGGGCAGTCATCTAATAAGCTTTGAGGATATTAAAACTGTCTTCATGATAGCAAGAAATCAGCAATTTTCATAGGAGTTTTCCATCTTTCCCACTTTTACATTCATTCAACTTCACACATTTACAAAAGTGTTGAGGCTTGGATTGTTATACCTTGATATTGCTTTCATCACTCTACCCTATATATAGTGAGGACTATTAAAATTTAATTTAAAGTTTGTTCTTTAGAACATCTACTTCTGCTTCATTGACTATGCTAAAGCCTTTGATTGTGTGGATCACAACAAATTGTGGCAAGTTCTTAAAGAGATAGGAGTACCAGACCATCTTATTTGTCTTTTGAGGAAGCAACAGTGAGAACTGGAAACGCAACCACTGATTGATTCAAGGTTGGGAAAGGAGTCCGGTAAGGCTGTATACTGTTGCCCTGCCTATTCAACTTATATGCAGAGTACATCATGAGAAAGGCAGAGCTAGATAAATCAAAAGTTGGAATTAAGATTGCCGGGAGAAATATCAACAACCTCAGATATGCAGATGATACCACTCTAATGGCAGAAAATGAAGAGGAACTAAAGAGCCTCTTGAGGCGGGTGAAGAAGAAAAGTGCAAAAGTTGGCTTGAAACTCAACATTAAGAAAACTAAAATCATCCGGCCCTCTCAATTTCTGGAAAATAGATGGGGAAGAAATGGAGGTAGTGACAGATTTTATTTTCCTGGGCTCCAAGATGGGGAATGCATCCAAGAAATTAAAAGGTGCTTGATCCTGGTGAGGAAAGTTAAGGTAAATCTAGACAGCATACTAAAAAGCAGAGACATCACTCTGCCAACAAAAGTGTGTATAGTCAAGGCTATGGTTTTCCCAGTTGCAATGTATAGCTGTAAAATTTGGACCATAAGAAAGGCTGAGGGCCAAAGAATTGAGGCCTTTGAACTATGGTGCTGGAGAAGACTCCTGCAAGTCCCTTGGACTGCAAGGTGATCAAACTGTTCAGTCCTAAAGGAGATCAACACTGATTGCTCTTTAGAAGGCCAAATCCTGAAGATGAAACTCCAATACTTTGGCCACCTAATGAGAAGGAAGGACTCACTGGAGAAGAGCCTAATGCTGGGAAAGATTGAGGACAAAAGAAGACAGGGATGACAGAAAATGAGGTGGATGGATGGAGTCACCGAAACAGTAGGCATGAGCTTAAATGGACTCCAGAGGATGGTATAGAACAGAAAGGCTTGGAGGAACATTGTCCATAGGGCTGCGATGGGTTGGACATGACTTTGCAACTAACAACAACAAAGTTTGTTCACAAGCTTATGTCACCTAAAGTTTCTTTGAAAACCTGCATAGGCCTGATTTGGTAGAAGGCTGTTTTTGCCCCTCATTCCAGCTGCAATTAAGGCCTTAGCTGAACGATGCCTCAGAACCTCAAGAACAATCCCAAATTCCTTTTGAATCAAGTACTGTCCATTGGGTGCCTGGCATGAACCAATCAAATAGGCTCTTTCCCCATTCAGTGGGGTGCAAGAAACGGAATGATCTGATCACAACAAGGGTATAATTATAAGGTTCTGCAAATTCTGTTCATTTGGCCATTGTCCTATGATAGGATCCAGATCTAAAGGATAATTTCCATTGTGAGCTGGACCAGAAAGAATTGGATCAGATCCATGATTCATGCCCTCCATCCATCTATTTTTCTTTCCATCACCACGATACAACTCCTTTCCTCTCCCTCATGACATAATAATGTCCTTCAACCTCCATCTTCCCTCCCTCCCAATCAAGGAGCCCCATCATATAACTAGATGTCACAGTTCTCTCAACCAATTGTAAGGTCTAAGAATCAGTGCTCCCAGTCAGGACCACTCCATTGCCCATCAGTCCACCACACCCACTCCCAGATACTCTGCTGTTACTTGGGTGGTTGGAAGAAACCAAAAACAACCACTCTTAATAACTTAAAGAGAACTAATCTGTATCCTTACTGCCCTCCAGGAAGGAATAAACTGTTACACCTTAGGGATACCAGCTCATCCACATCTCTTATCAAAAGTCTCCTAATCTTAGACCTTCCATCCTCTAGTCTAGATTTTAAGATACTAAAGATCTACAATTCCAGAGAAGTGAAAGTGAACAAACAAGATAAGTTCTGATTTTTATTATTCTCCTCATTGAAAATCTTTTCAGGATAGTCCCATGGCAGCCATAGGAAGCCAATTGGTTCTCTCATAATACTACTTCCAACTTTAACTCCAGCAGCCATTTGGTGCCAATGTCTGCATCTTGCAGAACACCAAGGTAAAACCTCCTCTAGTCAGCTTCATCTTAATCATGCAGCTCAAAAATCTCTTGCAGCTAGTCCCGAATGAGTGCCTCACTGATGCTAGCAATGATGAATGAACATGCCTAGAGCTGGCATTGCACCACCAAATCCATAAGAGCTAAACTACATTTCTTTATAATATAGAAAATGTGGGATGGCATCTCCACCAGATGGATCTGCAACTAGATGACCAACTAGATTCAACATGTAGTCCTCAATGTAACTACATCTACATGGAGGGAAGCCAGCAGTGGAATACCTCAAAGCTCTGTCTTAGGCTCATTATTCTTCAACAACCTCTTAATTCGATAAGATAATAGAAGGGAAACTCATCAAACTACAGACAAGATTGTCAGAAGGATCTTAACAGACTTTAGCATTGGGACCTAAATAACAAGTTCAGTGGCGAGAATAAGTCCTTCAAGAAAGGACTTAAGAGCTGAGGTGGCACAGTGGTTAGAGTGCAGTACTGCAGGCCACTTCAGCTGACTGTTATCTGCAGTTCAGCGGTTCAAATCTCACCGGCTCAAGGTTGACTCAGCCTTCCATCCTTCCGAGGTGGGTGAAATGAGGACCCAGACTGTGTGGGCAATATGCTGACTCTGTAAACTGCTTAGAGAGGGCTGAAAGCCCTATGAAGCGGCATATAAGTCTAACTACTATTGCTATTGCTAAAGAAATCAAATGCACAGGTATAGACTAGGTGATACGTGACTCAACAGCAGTAACTGTGAAAGGGACCTAGGTGTCCTAGTGGTCCACCAGTTAAGATTCCAATGGTAACTTAAAGCCTTTTTTTCTTTTTGCATGTTGTAAGGAAGGTAAATCAAACCAAATGCTAAACAAATCATACCTAGAGCCAGTATCCTAATTGATGCGCGATAGAAGGTATGAATTGTAAACTATGGATGGAATCTTACATTATTTCCAAGTACTTTCTGTTTTAGATAATAAAATAAAAAGGTACTAAATGCTACAAACAATAAACAAATTATACATTTATTATGTGCTATTGAGATCTAGAATCTGGTACTTTAGTTACATAAGGTGGTCCAGGAATAAGTAACTTTCCTAATAGGGTAGGACACTGCAAGCACAAAGGTGGGAAAATCAGGGCAATCTTGATCTCAATTGTTGATTTTGAATTAAAAATAGATTACAGTGTATTTCTACCTCCTTAGGAAGCAGAAGAAAGGTATTTAATGCATCATAAATGAAAGGTCAACAATGACCCTTGACCTTTTTTCTATAATGAGGCTAAAATCTAGTGTTAACTGATAAATGATAAACCTTGGAATACAATACACTATTCAAGCCTTTGAGTTTGATATTATTATGGCCTTTCATTCCGTTCAGATGTCAAAACTATTTGGCTGACTTATAAAACAGTTGAAATGTAACCTTTGAATACTAATATAAACAATTTGGCATATTTCTATAGTAATACCCAGCCAAGACAACAGCTGCCTGACAAAATGAGTTCTTAATCAGATAATACCAAGCAAGAGCCCAAAATGCTTTATAGCTGCTGCTACTCTGAAGACATTATGTCAGCATATAATATTTACCTTATTTTGTAAAGGCTTATTTTAAGTACATCATGCTTCTGCCTAGCTACTATATCATTTTAATAAGAATAGCCTGGTTAAATGTTATTAATATGTGTATGGTTGGAGTATGTTCAGAGAAAACAATTTGCAGAACATCACTGCATATTTTAAAGGAAAAATACAAACTCTTTATATATTAGCAGATAGTAATATTATACGTGGAATCCTTGAGTTACAACCATCTGTTCAGCTATTGGTCAAGGTTATGGGAGACCTGAATAAATGATACTTACACTCAGTCTCTAAAGTTATGGATGTTATAATGACTTTGTGATCCTATGATCAAAATTTGGTTGTTTGGCAAACCATCCACAATTACAACCATAGGCATACTTCAGTTTCTCCCACCTACTTACCCTGCCACCTATCTCTACTTTTTGGCTGCCCTGTTTTATGGTATTTCTCAGTGGTGATGGGACTAAAGTAAAAGCCCTGATGGTTCTGCTATGCTAGCTCTACTGGCTATGTTACCTCCAGCTGACCTATTGGCCACACCAGCCTTCTTCCCAAGGCCATTTATCATGTGTTTTTCAGGCCCAAGTAACCTTCACTGTTTGTCTCCTATTGCTCACAAGACGCACCCAGCCTGATTTGATGCAAGGCAGTTGCTGGGCTGGCCAAACATACTTTCTAAAACTGGTCATGCTGTTCTCCAAATAGTGCAGACTGTTTTCACAATGTTCCAAAGATATCTGAGGCCTTCTAAAATCTTGTGAGGCCACATCCACCATTGTCCAGATAGCGTGTGCCATTTTTACAATGCTTTGGAAAACTTTTGAAGCGTTCTAAAACCTCACAGGAAGACCATGACCATTGTTCTCAAAATTGCGTATGTTGTTCTTGAGATGCTTTGGAATGCCTCAGAAGCTATTTGGAGAATAGTGTGAGTAGCCTTGAAAGGAAAGCCTGGGAATGCCAGGGCAGCAAAGCTGGTGAGCGCCAAGCAGCAAGGTGAGTGAAATGCACTCTTGCTTTTTTATCACCTTGTAAATCTTAATGGTTACTAAAGGAGGCACTTGCTAAATGAGAATTACTTAGACTTTAAAAAGTCCGGGTGCTGCAATGAACCAGAATATTTTTAAGAATACTATCTCACTATGTTCACTCAGATGCAAGTCCAACTGAGCTCTGCTAAACTTAATCACAGGTAATTGGATTGGAAGATTATAGACTATGGTCCTTTATTATTTTGTTAGTTTATACTGTTTCTTATTGTTCTCTTTGCTTCGTTCTCGTTGAAATGTTTATTTCATGTCTTCAGGCATAAAAAGCAGGGGAAGAAGTATTGCTTTAGTGCCGTTTTATAGACTTATCACAAGGATTAAAGATTACTGAACTGAGGTGTTCAAAATACAAAATGAATATAAAGCACTTTGTATAGTCTTCTGATAGAAAAAATTAGGACACAGCCAAGGCTTGCATTAAATATTTGAGGGCATTCAGGCAGAAGCACATAAACTGGTAGTACAAGCAGTAATACTCTAATACAAAAAGCATTGGCAAAATGTTGTTACACCATAATAAAAAGGGAATCTTCCAGTTAACCTTCACAGATAAACAACAACCTTCTTCCCAAGTTTTCATTTCATTTATAAACTGCCCTGACCTCATTTTTTTCAAGAAAACATGAGAGACTTTAATATTTTTCCAGTTTATATCTGGGACATTTGTGATACTCTAGAATTACTGTGGTTACATTTCCAGGCAGAGTTCTGGAATTCTGGTAGTTCCCAAGATATGATCATAATGGAGTCTGCCCATTATGGTTATAAGTGATGATGGCTGTTAAGTGAGATGGTCTCACTTAAAGATCCCCAGCCCTTGCTCTTCCTGAGACAGCTGTTAAATGAAAATGCTGGTTGTTAAGTGGAGAACAAGCAGTCTCAGTGGCTCAGTGCGGAAGAGGTCTTTGAAATCTAACACAGGCATAGGCCTACCTGCACCTTCCAAATTATCCTCCACCCCCAAGTTATCCCATGTTGTTTTTTTCAGCCCTTCGATCCGCACAGATTTTCCTTCTCCCACTGAGTCCCCACAGGCCTTAGGCTTTATTCCCACCCCCCTAGGCTCCACCCATTCCTTATTTACCCCTTGAAGATTTCATGACCTCATGTTGGAGAAGGAATACAGGACAGATGAAACTGGGCTACATGGCTGCCTCCTGGAAGTGGCCATTATTATCAGCACACCTGCAATTCTGCAGGGCTGTGCAGAATTGCATGCAGGCAGCAAAATAAAGCAATTCATCCCTGGCCAATGCAGCATCCTTGCGAAAGTGTCCTTTTTGGTATGCGTATCATGGCTTTGCAGAAGCAGCTGGCATTTTGAAATGCCTGCAAGGAATTGTGGGTGCGCTGAAATTGTTGGCCACTTCTGGGAGGCAGTCATGTGGCCCAGGGATGTGTGCCCTGACCTTCCCAATATGGGATCCAGAGATCTTCAAGAGGTAAGTATGCAATGGATGCCAGGCGTGTGGGGAATAGGCCCAAGGCCCTCAGGATCCTGGTGAGCAGGGTAGGGGGCGGGGAGAGGCAGAGAGCGCTGTGGCACACCTGCAAAGTCGTAGGAGTGAATGATTGTGAGGGCACTGCAGCAGCTGTAATTTTGAAACAGAATAAGTAGCTTTAATGGCCTTTAATTTGCTACTGATATTAAAGGAAGTGTTATGAATGTGGTTTATATTTCCATTAGCGGAAAAAATAGGTCTTATAGAAGGAAGCCTTGTCTGATTATATCCTGTGCCTATTGGTTCTCATAAATAATGCCTATCTCGTTAATTAGTATTAATTAGTCAGGAAGCAAGAATAGTTTAATTATCTAGTACTGACTTTCAGACTGAGAAAACAGCTTTGAAAACTTCAGTCAGGAACTCCTTGTAAGGTTTTGAACAAATCAGTAACGTTTATTACATTTTGAGGAAATCAGGTTAAAAACTTGCGATTTCCTTATGTGTTTATTCCTATTCTTGCCATTTCCTTATGGGCTTTCTTCTTGTGAAACATTTCCAAAGACATTTTCCTTAAGCATTTATTATTTAGATAGCTAGTTTCTATCAATTATTGTTTTTTTGCAATCAACCAGGCAGCAAGTGAAGATTCCAGGGCTTCATATTAGATTTATTCAGAGATCCATATTCAAAGAGTATAATGCGATTCAGTGTTCAGAAAAACCTTTGAACAGTTGCTTCTTCTCAGTTCTCACAGCTGCCTCCACAGCTAATACAATCTCCTGCAAGAAATGCATTTGGTGTAAGGTGTTCCCAACAGATGGTATGTGAGAGTATGTATATGCTGAATCATTTGGTCTCTGAATGCAGATGGCAGCACAACACAATTAAATATCTGTTCTCAAAATATGAAAAAGTGTTCATTGAAGACTAATGTTATCATAGAGAACATTGGAAACCTTGACATTTAAATTGCCATATGCAAGATCTGCTAAAGCCATTTATAAAGTTTCTTATTGTGGAAACAATTATGTTTATTCCTTTTACGGGCCAGACAAAACTACCATCAGGTTTGCTATTAGTGAGACTAATTCTTTATGACCTTTGGGAAGAGCTGTTCTTGTCATTCTTTAATGGAAACTTGTTATCGGCTCCACTTGACGAAGAGCTTAAGTGTGTAATTTTTTTTATCATCCCAGCATGCAGTGTTGTACAATATATATACATTACGTATACAATAGATTCTGTCCTAAGGAGGTCCATCAAGTGGGGCCAAGGATCTTGTCTGTGGTGGCTCCCTGTGGAACATCATCCCTACAGATAAGTTTGGTCCCCATTTTGACAATCTTTCACAAGGCCGGGATATCAGGTTTTGCCAATAGGCCTGGGGACACAGAGTGGGATGGAGTTTATCAAATGGCTTATTTGATTGTTGTAGTTGGAGTGGTGGAGTTATTGCTTTTATTGTTTTTATATTGGATTGTTATCCTTGCAAGCCATCTGGAGTCACTGAAAGTGAGTTGGGTGGCCATATAACTTTTCTTAAATAAATTCGCTAAACATGCTTGACATGCTACTGAAGAAAAGCTGAAGATTTATCAGAGTACTAAAGGTGTTTATGACACAGTGAGATTAAAGCCTCTGGGACACCTAGTTGCCCATATTGCAGTATAATAAAATCTGAAACTGCAAAGGCAGAAATATAGTAGAAACACGGAATGTAAAAATCAGGATCATGAGAAAATCAGCACAGAAATGTATGAATTGGGCATACATTAACAACTTAGGCATTAGTTAATTAGATAGAATAGAAGTGGACACTTTCAGCCAAAAGATCATACTTTTTACTACTCAAGACACACAGGAATGACATTGCTTTCATAATCAGGAATGATATTGTAAGGGCAATATCTGGGTACAAAGCAAAGAGTGATTAAATATCATCAACTAGACTTTGCAGACAAACCTTGGTTAATGATGATTACATAACTAATTTCATGCCTCAACCATTGATACAGAGGAGAAGATTGACAGGTTATCTGTTCAAGTTGAATCCGAAATCGACAAACTATGCAAGCACTCTGTGCTTTTGGTGGTTGCAGTTTGGAATTCCAAAGTTGGAAATGTTCAGGAGGACAACCTAACTGGAAAGCATGCGTAAGAAATAGAAATGGAGTAGGAGAATGGTATACCAATTTTTCCCAATCCAATGTTTTTCATTACTAACAGCATTCCAACAAACAAAATGAACAGTACAGTTCATCATACATGGGCATCATTACATTGAATGCACAAACAGGTTTTTTATGGAAAATAAAAATATGGAAGACCTCAGTTATTATGGGAAAGAATGGCAAAGGGCTGACTGTGGAACTAATTATGAACTGCTCCTGCAAGTTCCAAGTCAAGATAAATTGGAAGAAAAAAGTAAATCAGTTTTCATCAATCAAAGATCCATGCATAACTTCAGTGTTATTTATTTCATTTTCCAGAGACAAATGATGACAATTAGAACAAAAATATAAAAAGACCACTAGAGTCCATAATAAATACTTCATTTAAATGTCAAATACCACTGCCAAGTTGGAGACAATAGCTTTCAAAAATATAATTGACAGCATCAATTGCACATAGTTAAAGAGGAAGACTGACACACAGAATTTAAAATGTAAAGGTATTTGTTGAAATGTTGGCATATGATCACTACCCTCTTAAGTGGAATTAATACTAATTGTTTTGGAGTTTCAGTGTCTCCAAACATAATCAGGTTTCATTATATCATTAAAGAGGACAGATACAGTACAATAGGAAAATATGCCCTTGCCCTATATGTTGTAAGTTGATTTTTAAACTACACATAGTTGTTGAAAGTTCATTATTTTAAAACATATTCATGCACTAGTTTAAAAATATACAGTATCTTTGTCTTTCAGCAAAAAAATAGGTTTGTAATAAATACTAGAAAACTTGTAGAATATTTTTAAAAAGAACACAAACAACCTGTGACTATTAACTTCAGAAATCTCTAAATCTGAAAAACTATGAAGAGAATTATTTGACTTTTACACCGGAAGGAAAACTGAATATATGAAAACTGAGCTTGTCTTCTGTTTTTGGGGGGAGGGAAATTCAGATTTCTTTTAAATGTTTGATTCATTAATGTATATCTGTATTGTAATATAAGACTTAAAATGTTTTTCTACATAATATATACATATATATTTGCATACTTTCATTTTGAATGTATAGGTTAACCAGCAAGATTTCAGCTACATTTTGTATACAAGGAAATGAAAGCTTTTGTAAAATCAGTTTAAGAGTAGAATTACTAACTTAAGTAAACCTAGCATAGTTGATAGTTTGGGCATCAAATGGTTTTTTTACTTATGTTTTCTAAAATTATATCTAGTCCTTGTTAAATACATAAACAAGGCAACCAATAGTGATAGAGATATTAGTGTCAAAATGAATAGAATGTAGCCTACTATTCATAAAAGCCATAATATCTTCAAGGAAAGTTACCTAAAAGGTTTTTCATAATGAAACATAAAACAACATTAATTGCATATTTAGAAAATCTGCTCTATAAACTGAGATTCACTGTTTCTGCATTTAATTTACCACCACTTAAGCTATGAATCATTGCAATCATATGAGAATGTTTGTTTAGTTCTTCTTGCTGAAGCTTAATTAAGGCCTCCTTTTCTTCTAGCCGTCCTTCCAACTGTGACTTCTGAACTTCCAAAGAAGATGCCTGAAAATACATATTATATACTATTTAATATAGCTAACAAACATGCAAAGATGCATTCTCTGTTCACATTGGGTGAAATCAAAGTCTACTAAGCTCCACACTACAGGTAACAGTACTTACTCAGAACATCTGAAACTGACAAACCAGTTTGCCAACTAGACAATAACTCATAAAACATATATTTGAAATGATTTGGTTGTTAATTATTAATTGTGCTAAATATATTTTGGAGGATCTTTCAATTGATAAATTATAATTATCCAAATTTCAGATAATCAATTTAATATACATAAAGAGACAGAAAAAAAAGGGTTGAACCAGGTTGTGCTTTCTGTAAATTCAAATAACAGTGAGGTCATACTACAATTACCTTATCTCCAGTGCACACTATTATCCCACTAAAGTTATTTAAACAGTGACGTATCTGGTGTAGTTTGGATCAGAATAAAATCAAACCAGTTGTAATTTAAGATCAGAAAAAGCTTAACTGATTCCCTACTTTATATGCAAAGATTTGAAATGAAAGTGTAAATGTTATTTATTTATTTAAATGGTTTATATGGCTGCCTACCTTAAGCAACTCTGGGCAACTTACAACCACAAAACCAATAAATCATAAATCAACCAACACAAATAAATTTCTTTAGTCTTTTAAATATAAACATCTAAGAAAATTCCTATTTTCTCTGATTATTAGAAATAATCAATTTAAAAAAGAAATACACATACACAATCTCTCACATTATATTTCTAAGGCACGATATATGGATGTAAGTTATTTAATGTCTATTATTTTTATGACTTTTAAGAAGACAGTCTTATTTACTCGAAAGTGTATCTAATTTAATTCAATATATCTCTAGCTATACTTACAACCTCTATTCATTTGTAATTTTATTTTTCTCAATATGTATACATACCAACAATGAATTTATTCTATTTTCCCTAGAATCACAAGAAGTGGCAACACACAAGTAATCCTGAATAAATAAATAACTTACCTTAATACTCAGTTCTTTTCTTGCCTGTTCAGTTTTGCTAAGCTCTTTTCTAAGAATGTCAATTTTGTCCTCCATATCTATTTTTTCCTTCTGTCTGACTTTTAGTTTTTCTTCTTGAACTTTTATCTTCTGTTGTAAATCTTTTGAAAAATATGAAAGAAAGTGGTTTACTCCAAAACTTTTGGACATTAATACTTTCCCAGAACTATCATTGCATGAATTGTGCAGCACTGCCATCTGCTGAACATTGACCGCTCACATTTTACAGTCCTCAGCATTTGTCTTAATAAAGAAGCATTTTTCAGTTTAGTGCAAATATATACTTGAAATGTGGATTTTAAGAAACAAAGTGTAATAGCTAAATTTAATATTCACTTAACCATGGCTTCTTTAATAAACCAAAATGACAGGTCCAAGAAATAAACCAGATCCAAAGAAATAACATTCCAGCTCAGCAAAACATATGAACTTACTTTTTTTTTGCCTGATTTGCCTTACATATAAATAATTTATTCTGAACAACAGAAAGTGCTTGTATTGGTTAATTCAGCAATTTACATTAATTAGCATAGCCATGTTTTCTCAATATATCTGGTTACAACAATTATTATTTCTAACCCATGATGACAGATCTGTTATTTGATCAAATGAAGAAAGTATTGTCTTGTGATATTGTTTAAAATCTGTGCTGTGATTTGTGTACTGATATTTCTCTTTCTATGCATCACCAATGAAAATACCTTGCACTTTCAGCATTACAGTTACTGTTTGCCAAACGTTTTTCTTAGCCTTTAATTGTAAGTACATGTACATGTAGTCCTCGACTTACGATCCCAATTTAGCTCAACATTTCTGTTGCTAAGCGAGACAAGGGTTAAGTGAATTTTGCCCCATTTTACAAACTTTCTTTCCACATTTGTTAAATGAATCATTGCACTTGTTAAATTAGTAACAGAGTTGTTAAGTGAATCTGGCTTCCCTGTTGACTTTGCTTGTCAGGTCCCATAAGGGGAACATATGACCCTGGGCCACTGCAACTGTCACAAATATGACTCAGTTGCCAAGAGTCTGAATTTGGATCATATGACCATGAGGAAACTACTATAGTCGTAAGTGTGAAAAACGGTCATAAGTCACTTTTTCAGTGCCTGTTGAATGGTCACTAAACGAATTATTGTAATTCAAGAACTAGCTGTCCTGGAATATGATGTTTGTCAAACATAAACAGGTTGCCTAGTGAGGAAAGATCTCTGGCCTATAAATAATTTAAATTAAATTAGGCAGAAACTAGACCTAAACAGCTCAGGGGTGGTGAAATCTAGCACCAGGAAGTAGGGATGGCAGGATCATGCCCTCGTGGTGGGCACTCGGGTATGGAGGGCAGAATGTCCTACCTTATGCTTAGTCCTGACACTGTGGGGGTGGCATTAGCAGTTTCCTTTGGCAGGCCTCTGCTCTACCTTGTATCATTTTAAGTGTACCAGCTGCCACATCTAACTAAAGGGTCAACAGAGAGAAGTTCCATATGCAGAGAGATTAATCTGGATATTAGCTACCCTTTTCATGAGTTATGAAGGATAAAGATCATTCACTCTTCTACTTAGTTCTTAGCCAAATTGGCAAGATAGCCTAGGCCCCCTCAACCAGTTATATTGGCTTTGATTCAGAGTATAGGTAGAATTTCAAAAGCAAAACAATTCAAGGGTCCCATTAACTAGGTTAGCATTTAAATATATCCTGAACCAGGGTGCATTTTAACATGCAATGTACTGACCATTGACAAATACAGTAAAAAAAAAGGAGCAGAACGGAGCAAATTAAAAGTAGAAGATTTTTGTTCTCCTAGGCTCTAGGGCAGGGGTCGGCAACCTTAAACACTCAAACAGCCACAAAGGTCCTAACCAGAAGCCTCCCATTCAATTCTGGGGCTGACTGGAAGTCCGGTTTCCCCACCATAGAGTCTCCTCCTAGCGTAGCATCTTTTTTCCTCTACCTGCCCTACCCAAAAGCCCTATCAATTGTGGAGCCAACCACAGCGCCACAGAAGGATGAAAAAGCCACATGCGGCTTCAGAGCCGAGGGTTGCTCATCCCTGCTGTAAGGGATTATGGCCTTCTGTTGCCAGGGCAGAAGATAGAGTAGCACTTTATTTTTTAAAACATTTGCTTTTCTAGGTTTTCTCACTAGCATTAATAATGCTTGAAATAAAAATAGCTCCCTTCTTTTTAGGGAGCAGACTAGGATTCAGCTTGTCTTTTTTTGCTTGGCTTTCTAAAATGAAGGAGCAGGACTTGTATGCTTTATAGCCAAGGCATTAGAGTCAGATTCTTCTGCACGACTTAGAAAACAGGCTTTTGAAATACTTGTCTTTGGGATGCCTTAAAAAGGAACATAGAATTGCAAGTTTACAGCTTTTCAAATATAAAATAATGTTATAAACAGCCTGACAATGAAATGTCTGCAAGAAAATAGCCAAGCTAAGGGAGCATGAAGAACCCAACAAATATGCAATAATGGAACACGTGAATTTCTTTATGAACAATATGTTTGAAAAAGCCGATAAATTTATAAGTACTAACTTGATATTTCTCCATCTTTTTCTTGGATCTGTTTGTTCAGTTCTTTTCTGTGTTCTTCTGTTTCGAGAAGCTGAACAACGGTTCTGAAATTGTAAGCATAAATATTAGATTTCTCATTTTAAAATAAATATGATATGCCTCTAAGTATCATACTGCAGCTATGTATATCAACAACAGCCTTACTTGTTATCAAAGTTTATTTTCATATGATGTGCCTTCAATAGGGAGAAGCACCCCACACCCAAATGAAACTTCATGTCATTTAACAATGTTGAAAACAGGAATTAAGAAAAAAAAATGAATCAGATAAAAAGTTGAAGTTGGGTGGCTGACAAGTGAGAAAAAAAGTAGATAGTATAATTGGAATAGGCATATGTGTTAAAATATTCATGACTGGGAAAGACAGGGGAACAAGGTCAATGAATAGGCATTGCAACTAAATCAGCCAATAGGAGCTTAAACAGATCTGAGTCTGTGGAAAGAATTGAAACAGAAACTCAAGCTTGGAGTCTGGGTGTGACTTAGATGAGAACTGAAACTGAAATTAGTCAGTAAGCTCTGAGGTCTGTGTCTGTTGCTCTAAGACAGTGATGGCGAACCTATGACACGCGTGTCAGTGCTGACACGCGTAGCCATTTGGGGTGACACGCACAGGATTTCATGCGATTCATCCTCGGCTCCTGCACGGCCGCCGAGGATGAAAGAATCTGTGCTGGAGGAACGGGGGGGGCGGGACGTGTGATCTCCCCTGCCCACACTCACTTACTGTATCGCCGCCACCCCTTTCTGAGCGCAGGAGCTGCTGGTAAGGCGTGCGTGCCGTGCGCACACACGTCATCAGCGCGGCGAGGGAGGACCCGCAGGAGAGGAGCGCGGGAACAGTGCGCGCCTCTCTCCAGTCAGGCCGGCACAGAGAGTCTACTCCTGGGACTGTCGGTTACGACCGCACCACAGCAGGGAACAGCGGAGTGCCAACGGGAACTGTGAGCACCATTAGCAGCAACTATTGGGGTGCCATGGACTTGTAATTGCCCACAATAACTGAGATAAGTGAGGGGGAGGTTGTGTTAGCTTGTTAGGCTAGTTAACCCCTAATTGGCTATCTATAATTCTATCTGCTGTCACTGGCCCACTGATGGAGCACCCAAAAAATAAAAAACAAAGGTTAAGTAAAGGGAGTGGTAGTGGCAGTGGCCGACCCTTTCAAGAGACATGGAGCGAGATGTATGGCATTATAGAAAAAAATGGCAGATCATTTTGCGTTCTATGTACTGAAACGGTAGTAAGCAGAACGTGGAATATAAATAGACATTTTGAAACTAATCATTCCCAGCTCTTGGAAAAAAGTGAGGATGAAAGGAGGGAATACATTTCCAGGAAGCTTTATAAGAGCCAATCTAACTCCATCCTTAAATTTATGAAAGGCTCTACAAATTTAAACTCTGCAAGTTTGAGCATTGCTCACTCCATAGCTCAGCATGCAAAAGCGCTTAATGAGGGAGAATTTATTAAAGAAACTCTCCTAAGATGTGCGCCAGTTCTATTTCACGATATGCAGAATAAAGATGCAATTATTAAGAGAATATCTGAGTTACCACTCAGTAGAAATATCATAAAAGACCGAATAATGAGACTGAACACAAACGTACAACAGCAATTAAAGAGAGACATAAGGAATTGTAAATATTTTTCCATCTCTCTTGATGAAACTACTGATGTCACATCGCATGCTCAGTTGGCCATTATTGGTCGATATTCTGATGGTCACACAATGAGAGAAGAGTTGATAAAGTTAGTATCAGTGCCAACAAGTACATCAGGAAGCGAAATATGTAAGGTTGTTATGCAAACATTCTGCGACCTAAGCATTGATATATCTAAAGTTGTGTCAGTGACGACAGATGGTGCCCCAAACATGGTGGGGAAAAACGTTGGATTTGTGAAATTGTTAAATGTTAAATAATTTGTTTTTGGTTTATTAAATACAATTATATTGCAATTATACATTTTTGTAGTTTAAACTATAAATTGCGCAAAATTATGTTTTTGTCGAAGTGACACACAACGCGAGTTATGCTCGATTTTTTGCCGATTTTTGACACACCACGCCAAAAAGGTTGCCCATCACTGCTCTAAGAAGTAAAGAAAGCAGTCTGTCTGGGCTTGTCCTGAAATGAAATGAAACTAACTGCTTGTGCTTGCCTGTAACTTTGTTTGGCCAAAAAACAAAAAACAAAACAAAAACCAAAAACCTATACAACTTTTCTTATAATTCCACAAAACCATTTAATTTAAACTTTACAAAAGAACTTAACTTACTTTTCATTCTGTTGCTTCAGCGATTCATTCAGTCTTTTAAGGGTCTCAAGTTGTTTATTCAGTGAATTACACATTCCCTGCAGATTGTTATACTGCTTTTCGATAGTTTCATGCCTAAAAATTTCATATTATTACTATTAAAAAGAATGAATGCTATGCAATTTTCATACTATAATATTTGATATGTTAGAGTGTGGGGTCTTTGGTGCTCTCTGAGTTTGGTTGCTTTCTTGCAAATGTTTCATTACCTAACTAGATAATATCATCAGTTCAACAAAACCTTAATTTAACCCTGAGCTACAAATATTGTTTTATATTAATATATATTAGAACCTCCTATCAAATTGAAAACATTTATCCACTTTCTCTGTGTTTGGAATTGTGCGTTTAGCACTTTAAATTCAACTTTCAGTGCTGAAACATATTCCATAAGGAATTCTAATCAGAGTACCCATTTTTTTTTTTAAAAAAAAATCTTGTCACCAATTAATTGCATGACAAATCTTTAAGCTCTATGCAGCTTGTGTGGAATATAAATATGATTTTTGAACAATAAGAAATAAACTTATTTTCTGGTAATAAAAGAGACAACAGAATCTGATCTATCAACAAGAAACATGTAACATCTGCAGTTAATTTTTACTTATACTTTCACTTATACAAATTGTGTTTTGAGATCTACAGATAAACAAGCTATTCACCAAAATACTTCCCAATTTTCAAACAATCTTGTGAACTCTTAAGATGTTCTTTACATTACTTCAATCAGGCATTTTTTCTCTTAGAATTCTGTTCATTCTTTGAGGGTTTTTTTATTTTTGGGAAAAAAATTTGTGCAAAACTTGTGATTTCAGTTGCTTCTATTTCTATCACTTTGCATTACCTATTAGTAAATAAAGTAAAGGTTCCCTTCGCACATATGTGCTAGTCGTTCCTGATTCTAGGAGGTGGTGCTTATATCCGTTTCAAAGAATCAGAGCTGTCCAACGATGCCTCTGTGGTCATGCAGCCGGCATGATTAAACGCCGAAGGCGCACAGAACACTGTTACCTTCCCACCAAAGGGTGTCCCTATTTTTCTACTTGCATTTGGTTGGCAGAAGCTGGGACAAGTAACGGGAGCTCAGTCCATTACACGGCACTAGGGAATCGAACCGCTGAACTGCCAATCTTTCTGATCGACAAGCTCAGTGTCTTAGCCACTGAACCACCATGTACCCCTACCTATTAGAGGATATGATAAAAGTTCCCACAACTAAAAAACAATACAAAAAATAACTGAAATGATTCATGGATAAGATTAAGCATTCAGACCTAATTTTGCAGTTTGCTAGCCAAACATTATTGTTGTTTTCACAAACAAGTAATATGATATGAAATAACTTTATCATAAGATAAAGTTATGAAATTTATCATACCTATGTAAAATAAGATTAGCAAAGGGTTCAATTTAACTGTTAGCTTTCAAAAACTTCCAATTTGTCCAAATTTTGAATTAATGTTTTATTTAAAAGCTCAGCAATGGCTAGCTATTGCATTTACATTTAAAATATTTGAGAAAACTTATATGCCTTTACTATCTAAATTTTGCAATATCTGATAAATTTCAACCAACACTGTTTGAAGAGTAGAAATCTCTTTTTTGGACAGCCTTTTTTCAACCCATGCAGAAAGGAAGGATACTACCCAATTTTATTCATCTGACTGAGGAACTGTTGGCACTTACAGGTAGTCCTAGACATATTAGGGCAATTGGAATCAGGATTGTTATCACTAAGAAAATGTGATCATAAAGTGCAAACTATTTTGCATAGCAATGACAATAAAGGTAATCCTGGCTGCCATCATTAAGTGAATGTCTCAGTCGTTAGGTGAAGCAACTTTCTGCCAGCTTCACACAATCAATGTAGGGGGGAAGCCAGAAAGAAGCTGCACGCCCCAGACTTTGCTGCAAGAGGCTGCATGGAAGTGTTGGGGAGAGTCTTCAAGGGTTTCAGAAGCACTTGGATGTTTAGTCCCAGAATCAAGAGGCTTCTGAAGCATTTCCATTCTGTGGCTGAAAATTCTCCTCATATTTTGGCATGAAGCTTTTTGAGGCAGCCTTCAGAGACAAGATCTGGATCTGGGGACTGGTTGAAAATGGCCCGTGCCATAACTCTGCTGGGATTTTGGAATGGAGCTTTTCTAGCCAGCCCTCAAGAAATCAATGTCCAGATTGCAATCATGTAAACGTGGAGGCTCTCCACAGGTTGGAATGCCTTCATTTAACACCATGGTAATTTTGAATAGTCACTGAACGAATGATTGTAAGTCAAGGACTACCTGTAAATATCAAATTAAGTTCACATGGGTTCCATGACAAAATAGTTTTTCAATTCTTATGTGGATGCTTTTGAATAGATAGATAGATAGATAGATAGATAGATAGATAGATAGATAGATAGATAGATAGATAGGATAGATAGATAGATAGATAGATAGATAGATAGATAGATAGATAGATAGATAGATAGATAGATAGATAGATAGATGTAGATATAGATATAGATATATACACATGCGCACGCACTAGCTACTTTATTTAAGATAAAATGATTTTATTGAAATTGATCCAATATTGTTCTTTAAGCAAAATATTTATAATGCTAGATATAACTAGATTGGTTGGACACATAGCAATGTTCCTTTAATTATAGAGCCTTTAAATTCTATTTGTCAAAAAAATTAAATCTTCATATGTATCCTTTTTGATGATATAAATAATTATATATAGTCTGAATGCAATCTCTCTCTCTCTCTCTCTCTCTCTTGCTTTCTATAGAGAAATGCTTAGCAGAGTTATATCTTACTTTTGAAGCAGATCAATGGAAGATCTTTTCAGTATCTCATATTCTTCTGCTATTGTTTGCAGTTTCCGATTATGCTGAAATAGTTGTTCAATATCACTTTGTGCCCGTTCAGATTCTGTCTGCTGTGCTTTCAGTAGTGACTCCAGATCTTCATTTTTTCTTTCTGTATCCTTCAGTATTGAAGCAAGCATCCTAGCCTTTTGGAATTTGTGCAAAATGACAGTTCCATTGTGTGAATGAAATGTTAGGACACTAGACCAATCAACCATGCTAATACTAAACCAGCACTTAAGGCTTTTAAATTTCAAGAACTCAGACAGCAAATTAGCCTTTAAAGTGTAATTTGCAGACGTACAAATATATATAATCATAAAAGGATAGCGCCAAGTAAGTGAAATATATAATCTAGTTTATTTTCAAATACAAAATAAAGCAAATTACATGAGCAATTTTGTATTGACAGATGTACGTACATAATAAATGAATCCTTATATGATAATTCAGCTTTACCCACCTCAGATTCAGCTTGAGCTCTCTGGCAACGATACTGGGCAATAAGTCTATCAGCTTGAGAAAGAGCTAACGCCTTTGCTTCCAAAAGGTCCTGCAACCTTGTTTCCTTGGACTTAAAAGAAAATTATTGCAAAATGAACCACACATTGAGCACACACATGAAAAAAAAAAGTCTTATTACATATACTCACTGCCAATGCAGACAGTTTCTGTTCATATACTTCTATTATTTCAGAGACCCTGATGTCTGTGACTGATTCCTTCATCTGTTAGAAATGTTCATAATATAAGCTAAAGCAATATGCAAATCTTAATTCAAAATTGTACCTATATGGACAAATAAAAAACTTGATATGAGGAATAACTACACAAATTCTATTCACAAACTGATGTCAAACATAACCCAGGTATTAATGGTATTAATATAATTATTGAAATACTGCATAACAAAGTTTTCTGTGCCCCTATAACTAATGTGTATCAAAACTGAACAAATGAAAATCCATTTATTTCCATATTAATTGTTTCTATAGCATATTAATTTTAAGCATTGTAATTATAAGCAAGGCTTCATATTTATTTTCTTACAAAATCAATTTACTTCACTCGGATATTTAGTGGAGTTTGTCCAAATTTCTGAATACTGTAGATTCAAGTCCCACACTGAGCTACACTGTACTGTGATCAAGACAAAAATGTTTTCATGTTTGTGTTAAAAGCACTAACCTCCAAGCCAGACTGGAGTTTGTGAATCAGGTCCTGAATGCTGAAAGTTGCAGCATCACCATCATTGGGATGGCAAACATTAGAGGCCTTTACTGAATTTATAGAAGTCATGGATGCCTGCAGGTGACTTCTTCTTTTAGAGGCATGCTCAGATTCCTGTTGTTTGTAAGCATTATTGGCTGCAATACTTTCACCAAGCCTAATAAAAGCATCACACACAAAAGGTGATATTTGTGGGAAAGTGTGTGTCTTATAGAATAAGATCAAAATGTGAAATAATGGCAGTGACTCAAGGTAGATTTTCAAAAACATTTTTATGAAAGGTAGAATTTTTTTAAAAGAAACAATAGGAAACTTACACTATGGCAGGAAAGTCTGGCAATGGGGCTGCTTCAAATAATATTCTAAGTCCTGCTTGAACTTGTTCTCTGTGGTCTGATGTTAAAGCAAAAGCCAGAGGGGTAACCAAGCGTTGGTCCTAAATATAGAACACTTTTTAGTTTTAAAAAACCTTTCTTTTTCAAAACAGTCAACAGTGGTTTACACAGGATTTTGTACAAACAGTACCTTCTAGTCCTTTTTCACCTCCCCAGGTTATACTTATGTTTTTAAAGGCTATGGAAGGTTGGTTTGAAAAGTCCAATAGTCACTTTTAGAAAATGATCAGAATGACATGTATCATTTTTAGAGTGATTAATATAAATATTTAAAACTTTGTACCTGAAGAACTTTGTAAAAACTGACTTCCATATTAGGAACCATCTGCTTAAGCTTACTCATCAGATCCAGTGTTTTTAAGATTAGCTCAGCAGAAAGTTTGCTAAAAAATATTAAGAGAACATTTTATAATGAATAAGCATTCAAAATTAAAATAATTACTTTTACAAGAAAGCAAGTAATGGCAGGATATAGTTGTCAATGGCTTTCCATCTGCAGTTATCAGGAAGCTTAAAAAAATAAAGACATGGTTTGGGGCAAAATAAGGTAGAATTTGAAGTACTATTATGTAGTGATGATGAGCATGTAATTGCAATATATAAACTTTTGAAACATGCTTATACATGTTACATAACATGTAACATAGATAAGCTTTTGAAACAACTGTTTTGAAACAGTTTGAAACATGAAGAACAGTTTAAAGATGATAAAGTGGGCTAAAATTTTTGGTTATAATATATAGTAATAGCACTTAGAGTTATATACCACTTTACAGTGCTTTACAGCTCCTCTAATCAATTTACAGAGTCAGCATATTGCCCCCAACAATCTGGATACTCATTTTACCAACCTCCGAAGGATGGGAGGCTGAGTCAATCTTGAGCCTGGTGAGATTCAACTGCCAAAATGCAGTCAGTGTAGTCATCTGGCAGTCAGCAGAAGAAGACTGCCGTACTGCATTCTAACCACTGAGCCATCACGGCTCACAATAATAGGGACTATTCCCTGCAAAATTTTGATTTATTCTTTTGAAATACAAAGTTATGGGTTGGAAAAAATAAAAAAGAATTATAAAAATACTAGGTTGTGCTTACCTCAATTCACAGTCCACAAATTTTGTCCCAAAACTAAAATCAATTCCACTAGAAGTGAATTGGTTTTCTATTAAAGTAGCACACTTGCTAGCTGTTAAAACTTTAATGACATGCATTTTCAGCATATCATCTGCACAAAGAGGTACATTCTGTCAAGGATTCTGTTTTTCTGAAATATTCAATTTATGGTCAAATTCACTAATGAATACTGTTATATTCCTCACTTACTGATTCTTTGTTTAACAACCTTTCAAAGTTTGCTAGTTGAAGAAAAAGAAAGGAGGAATTAACATCAAACAAACAATCCAAAGAAAATACCCTAATCAAGGAACTACAAAAGAAAAAAAATCATATATCCACTAATACTGGAAGGCAATACTGGAAGCTTTTATATTACCAGGGAGCAAATAGGAAGCAAATTCTGCACCTAGATGGGTAATAAACCATCTGCAAGCAAACAACAAAGCTCAAAAACATCAAAGGCTTCACAGTTCAACCTTGAACTATATATATTATCTTCTGGTTAGGAAAAAAAACCAGCTTTGCAATCCACCCTCATACCATAGCATCTACGGTCACATGAGTGCTATTTACATGTTTCACAAACAGCTTCTAACAAGCAGAATTCATGGAGAACGTGGAAGGGAAATTGCAAGTTGCTGTTCCATGATATTTTGCTGGATGAGTGCAGGAATTTGCTTAATATCAAAAGCAGATGCAAAGTTTTAAGTCCCCTGATTTTTTTACTTAGCCATTATGGCATTTAGTGACAGAATTGTTGGGTCTCAATTGTGATCAGTAAGCAAGGATTGTCTGTAAGTAAAACTTCCTAATGATGCAAAATGGAAGTCTAAACAGGAAAATAAATCTAATTCAAAGTAACTTGTTAAAAACTTGGGAATCTTTAAGCAATGTCCACAATAACTGGCAAATGAAGAATGCTCTTCTGTATTTTATCACAATTTCCCAAATAAGTCAAATAATAATTTATAATTTTATTATGGTTATTTTTTCTTAATTTCTGTTGATTATAAATTTATAATGGCAAATATTTTGGCTAGATATATATGGTATCATGCAATAAAAATACAGACATTGAAAGGAAAATAAGTCAATATCAAGAAATCTGCTCATAGTTATTAAGTGCCAATTATTGATGCATTATTACATATGCATTTCCTATATAAAACACTAAGAAAAATGTTTAAACATTTTAAAAAGTTTAATATCCTAATCTGTTTTAAAATTAGCTAGATGAGTGTCTCTATTTTGTCTTAAATCTTTTTTTCTTTTTTATCCAATAGAGAATTTGTTTTAAGCTTTATGTAATTAAAATGTATTTAACTTATTTCAAATGCATGATTTTCCCCCCGCAATTTTCAATAAGAAAATTTTTCAAGAAGGATATTTATCAAGATATCAATAGTCTTGATCATTCGTTCACATTTTTTCTTTTTCAACAGATCTTCTAGTATGTGGTCAGGAAACTGAAGATGGTCGAGAAGAATGGGCAAAAGAAGATCCACAAAGCGTTCAGCAGTTGCACTATTGCCAGCATCAATAACATCCTATAACAGAAATATTATCAATTTAATGGCATTGAAACAATTAAATAATCATCCTATGTCACCAAACTTAAATTGGAGTCAAATTTATTATTTTTAAAAATACAATCCAACCATAAAATTTTATATAAATTTGATTTGACCTTAGCAATACCAATAATACTTAGACATATACCACTTTATAGTGCTTTACAACCATCTTTAAGCGGTTTTATTGAGTCAGCATATTGCCTCCAACAATTTGGGTCCTCATTTTACCCACTTTGGAAGGATGGAAGGCTTAGTCAACCTTGAGCCTGGTGGATTTAAACTGCCAAATTGCAGGCAGCCGGCAGGCAGCAGAAGTAGCCTGCAGTTCTGCACTCTAACCACTGTGCTACCAAGGCTTAATTTTATTAGTTTGTAGTTTTAAAAGGGTTATAGTTTAGACATATTAGCTTAAATAGACTATTTTTAACCATTGTTTTACAAAAATATAACTGTTAATTGTTGATCTGATTTCCATAACCACAATCTTATCTTTTCCCTTTAAAAAAAATGAAATAATAATTAATGAGTTATTTTATTACAAGAATTTACAAAATTGTAGGTAATAGGTCCTTAGATGAGGAAAATAATAAAATATATTTTTTAAATAAGAAAATTTGTAAGAGGTTTAATTTTTGCCTAAATATTTTCAAATGTTCATTTTTATAAATATTTTATTACTTCACAGGCCCCTAACAAGTATACACACAGGTTAAAAAGTGTCTTCATATATTTTTCTCTTATGTGATCAAATGCTAACAATGTCCTCCTGATTCTATGCAGATTCTATACTATTCCTCATCCTTCCTTGCCATCCTAATTTAAATCTGGTATCAAACTAGCTACTCCTTACATCTGATGAAATGAGCTGAAGTTCACGAAATAAGCTTTTTAATCAAGTTTATTAGTAAAAATAAGTATTACCAGATTCCTTGATAATTTTTTTGCTACCATAAACATTCCTCCTACAAAAAATTAGAAGTAACCCAATACGACAGCCAAAGCACATTGAATTCAATACCTCAAATAGCTCCCTGAATAGCTCCAAGGCAAGATTTGAACACTTTTCAGATACTTCTAGTGGCTGGTTTGACCAATGTACTAAAACAATAGATGAGTCAGAATTCTTAGCACGAGTTGCAAGTCTTGTGCTTGCAGAGACTGCTACATTTGGTTCCAGTACTGCTTGACGTACAATATGACGGAGTTGTGTCACTGAACAAAATGCAAGTAGCAATTCTAATATCTGAAAAACACAAGAATTATTAGAATAACATTCTTTACACTAATATTTACAATTTCAGATTTATGATGCAAAGCTTTATTGCTGAAGCACACTAAAAATTGTTCATTTCATTCACTATATCAGACCTGGAAGTCATTTTTTTACTTTTGGGATTTCAGGCCTGCCACACTTTCTACTGTAGGAAAAGGGGAGGGGAGATTATACAGAGTATGGGTGATCTGTAGCCATAACAACATTTTTTTCTCAGAAAGTCACGGTCGCTTTGTCCCTGCACCTGGACGGATGTGGATGGGAGGAATCTTTCTATGTGATAAAATTATGGGTGTTGAGGCAGGATGTTGGATGTTGAGGCAGGATCTTGACCTTTCAACTGGGTGGGAAAACCTGGAAGCTTTCAGATTTGGGTTTTCCCAGATGTGCCAACATGACATCTCTAATAAAGTGGAACTTTGTGGAAACTCAAGCCTTGGAGTTTTCTTTCGTTGCAGGTGTTTCTTGGAACCCTGACACAGTATTTTAAGCATTGCAGCATTGAATCTTGATATTTTTTTAAAAAAATTAGCAAACTATCTCTTCAAGAAATTTTAGTTTATCTCAGGACATAACATAGCATTAATCATTTTGGATTGCATCTTGATTATGCAAAGATCAAGAAGATGAGCAAATGAATCTGCGAAAGTGTGACAAATAACAAACAGGCTCTTAGGGTATTGTGGTCTGTAAAAAAAAGTTGATAGTTTTCCTACTATCTACATTTTCAGTTGTTCTTTTTAAAATCAGAAAGAAGAACAAAGTAATAGACATGAACAGTCTAGGACAGTCACACAGAACCACAAAACGGCTGATATAGATCACAGGCACAGAAAATGAAACAGATAGGAAAGGGCACAAAGAGGCACAGAAACACATACTGTCACACAGAGGGTCAGAATCAGAAGGACAGAAAGTCTACACAAGCATACAAAGGGGAAGAATTACAAAGGGACATAGAAAAATAAACCACTATTTTCTTCTGGTATTCAATGACTGAAAATAACTCCTTTTCCTTATCAATACAAGGATGTTTTATTCCGAGAATCCCTGACCCTTCCATAATCTCCATCCAACAAATTTTGTCAAGCAAAGGAGATTTTGGTTGATGCGGTCAGTTTCTGTGAAATGGAACTGCTATTTGTATTGTAAAGGAACAATATGACCAAAGCAGTTGAAGAAAAGAAGGGAGGATTACTAGAGGAAGAAGAAATATGCAATGAAAGATCCACCTGGAGCAAGTAGAATCAGCAAGGAAAATCTGCAGTGTATAACTGAGGACAGCACTGATGAGATAGAAAAGGAGCTAATTTAGGACAGTGAGTAGAGAAGTGTGACAGGTATCCAAAGGAAAGCTATCTAGAAAAGCTGTCTAACATATTAAATTTTATAACTGGATGTACAAAGAACTGAAATAGTAGGAACTGAAAGGCAGCTATGTAAATAAATGTATACCCAAGTCTTGGAAAATCAATGGTTCAAGTCTTAAGAAATATAAAATATGATTGATGAATGAGGTTAATTCATCAGAAAATATTGTTTGATCAAAGAATATTTTTTAAAAATCGAATGTTAATTCTTTGTCTGTGTTTGTCTAAACAACAGAGCTCTTTTTATGCAGTTCTTTTTTTATTTCAAGTTATATAGCATGTTAGCATAGACAGGGGAGATGGTAAAGCTATATCATAGTTGAACTTTGGAGCGGAGGGAGAACACTCCTGGCAATCGCTTGTGCAGGTCCCAACATGTTGTTGCCTGTTTCCTAGGGCTGAGACCATGAATGATCCAAGGCCACTCCAGCTTGGCTTCATACCTAAGGCAGGACTAATAACTCGTGGTCTTCTTGTTTTTAGCTTGATGCCTTACCACCACACTAAGCTGGCTCTTTCATTGTTTTGTTTTTTATTTAATTTATTCTATCTATCTATCTTCTACTTGAGAGACCACCTCCTGCCAATTACCTCCCTGCGACCAATTAGATCACATAGATTAGGCCTCCTCCGAGTTCCATCTGCCAGTCAGTGCCGACTGGCAACTACACGGAGGAGAGCCTTTTCAGTAGTAGCTCCGACCCTTTGGAACGATCTCCCCGTGGAGATTCGTACCCTCACCACCGTCCAGACCTTCCGCGCAGCCCTTAAGACCTGGCTAGCCCGCCAGGCCTGGGGACAAAGATAACCTGCCCCCACCCGAATGATGAATGAATGTTGCTTATTATTTTACTTCTATGTATTGTTTGTGTCTATTGTCTGTATACCCCCTCCCCTCATTTTATGTAAGCCGCCCTGAGTCCCCTCAGGGAAAAGGGCGGCCTATAAGTACTAATAAATACCAAATACCAAATACAGTATCTATCAATCTATCATTTATCGATTTATCATATCTATCTATCTATCTATCTATCTACCTATCTATCTATCATCTATCTAAATTAGGAATTGCCCATCTCCATCAGAGAGCAACTCTGGGCAGTGTACAATTACAATATAAAAGCATATAGGTTGTATACATTTATATTAGGAGAAAAACAGGATTAAAATGATTAAAATTAAAAAGATGAAGGGAGGCCTAACTACCTCCATGGCTGCATGCTCCTGTATGAACCCCAAGAAAGATAGCAGAGCCAGGTCTTCAGATATTTCTGAAAAGCCAGGAGAGTGGGGTCCCAGAGAATGCTCCCAAAAGTGAAGACAATAGTTGAACTATTTTTTAAAATATGAAATTGGGAACTTTAAGGAGAGGTTTAGTTTTATCAAGGCTTTATAAATGTATGTAAATGGAAAGAAACTTATTTTCCTGATGTTAAGGAATGGATGCAAGATATATTGTATATTTGTTATTAACTTTTGAAACATTTTATATTCTAAAAATGAGAAATAAAGTAATATGCTTCTACATGGTCTAGAGTTAACATTAATATTAATAGAGTTAAGATTAATGATTTAAGATTAATCTTAAATTGATATTACATGGTGTTTTTATTAGTTTATTTTTCCTCATTAACATTAAGCTTACTTTAATCATTTGAATTATGTAGATTTTGTAGATGTTATGCACTAATAACTTTTATTATTGTGGTTTACTGCATTTCATCAATAATATAAAAGATTACTTCACACACACTATTGTGCACCTAGAAAGTACCTTTGCTGAGGAATCAGAATCTCTTCCATGAAGGAGGCCTATCACTTGATTAAGACAAGATGTAAAATGTTCATACCTATAGTTTGAAGAAAAAAAGAAGTTTAAAAATTTGAAATTATGAATATTTTGATAAGCAAAAATAAAAATTACTCGATAAGGAATTTAGCAAACATTACTGTCTGTTTCTTGAACTTCTAGGCATGATACCAGCAGTTTTGTGATCCTGACCTGGATGCTTGGCAACTGATTCACACTTATAACAGTCAGAATTCTGTGGTCACATAATTACCATTTGCAACTTCATTGCTATTTTCCACAAGCAAAGTTAATGAGGAAACTGGCAGGCAAGGTTGTGTGTTATCTCCCCACCCCAAGACACCAACTATGAAATACAAGATTGCATTCAAGAGCGTGCTTGTGCCAAAGCGTGCTCTTTCTAGCTTACATGCACTTGTGCAATGCAGCAGCCTCCTCTCCCAGCATGTACATAGTGGCATGTTGGCTACATGCTTGTGGGTGGGTGGCATGATTCCTGAAGCAGCTTTTCCAGAACTGATAGCCTCTTAGGGGATTCCAGTAACGGAGAGCCTTACTTTGCTTTGCTCACATTAACAAAGCAAAAGAAAGCTTTTAGTTCCTGGGACTGTGCTTGCTGCAATCCCACAAGTGGCCGTCACTTTCAGAGTGGCTGCATTCAGGATCAGCTTGTGGCTACATGATAAGATCTCAGAAGGGTCCACTTGGAAAATGGCAGCCGCTTGTGAGATTGCTCTGTGCAGCCCAACAATGGAATGGCTTGCTTTGCTTTGCTAACGTGAGCTCTGAAACATTCCGTAGGACCAGATAAGTAAAGTAAATCAAACTACTTTGCTGCTGCCATTTTCCAGCCAATCATTAGCTGTGAACTGTTGTGTTTCCCCGAAAAAAAGATCTATCCCAAAATAAGCCCTAAGTTCATTTTTTAAAAATATGGTCCCAATACAAGTCTTACCCCAAAACCAAGCATGTTCACATTTGGTAAACGAAAACCAATGCTGTATATTAATTTGTTAATGGTGTAGAATAAAAAATATTTGAAATACTTATCAGCAAGATGAAAATTCTGAAAGGAGAATGACCCTAGCCCTGCAGCTGCAGTGTCAGGTTCCAAGTAATGCATCCCTCACAAATCGAACTCCGAGGCAACCCAGATGTCAAACAATCCCACAACCTGATCAATTTAAGCTTGACATGCAGCCTATTCTGTTACAGCTTTTTATGTAATTAAAACAAGGGACCCACATCTAAAATGGTGCATTTCACAATATACAATATTTTTAATTAAAATTTTAGAAAAAACTAGCTGTATAACCTGATTTAGCCCAATTATTGACATGTCCTGACAGAGAATGATTTCTTATTACCTTACATTAAATAGAAATTAAAGCTATAGGAAAGTACTATAGAATTTAATTCATATCTTAAGAACCAAAGAATCAAAGAAAAGATTGGAAGAATATAGCAAATGAAATCATTCAATAAGAACCAACTAGGACAAATGTTTACAAGAAATGTAAAATATATTTATATATAATTAGAGGGATGTAAAAAAAATATTATTTATTATGTAAAGCCTACTTGGTAAGATAATCTGCAATCTTGGAATTCTTCAGGAGATCCATAAGCAGATCCACAGAATATTTTCTTGTTAGTGTTCCATCACCATTCACAAGGATATTAAATATTAACTGAAAAGTCTGGTGAATATTTCTGGAATGAAACAGCTAAACAAACAAAACTGATTTACAATCATATGAATTTTACATTACATAGCTCAAGTCAATTGAATTCAATGGAAGGAAGGGGCTATCAGATTTTTGGTCTTATGGAACTTCAAATTGTCTTACTTACTTAGGAGTATCAAGCCCAATTTAGGACTTCGAATACTAGACATAGTTTTTTTTTCTTAGAATATATGAGATATGTACTGATTGTGAGTATTTGTATCAATACTTTGTCACAGGCAAATCCTTCTCATGTCTTTAGAACTTCCCATACTAAGACTCTCTTTAGAACAGAAGGACTTATTTAGTCAGCTAACCAGATCACACAATTTAAATCTCTAAGGCTATTCCAAGGAATTTTCCAAAGGTATGCCAGACAATGGGCTGGATTGTCCGATCAACAGCAGCACTTGATAAGATTATTGTTAAGGGATATTGTTATTAGATTGTAATTTTTTTTAAAAAATGTTTCTTAAGGTAAGTTACTCAGAGCCATTGGAAATTAAGTGATGTAGAAATTATAGTAAATAAAGGAATAGATATATAAATACTATGCAGAAGCTTCTTTTAAATTGAGTCAGACTTACCTTTTCTCCAACTTCTTCATTTAATGTAAGACTTGATAATATTGAAAGTGCAAAAACAACCATTGTTAAACTACTGTGGGCCAAGAAACTGATCAGAGTGCGATAAAAACCTTTCACATTCGTCTAGTACAAAGAGAAAAAAAATCCTTTAAAAATGCAACGAGATTAAAGTTGCAGCCTAATTCAGGGCATTATATGCACTACAATAATTTTCTTTTAGTTGAAAATGTACTCCTTAAAATCTTACAATTGAAATATCTAGTCAAAATGATTAAAAATGCAACAACAGGCTTTGTGGTTGTATATATAGGCATGCATGCAGATCTTGGTGTATTCTGGTCTTTTCCCATGTAAGATTGAGAATATCTTGGCAACTCTCAATCTTACACGGGAAAAGACCCGAATACCTGTACCCATGAAAATCTACGAAAACACACACACCCCTAAATAATGCATAGGATATGACTGCCATATTTGTAAAATACTATGCTACCTACAATATACTGCACTGCAACATACATATCAATATTATATTACATTTACATTATAATTATAAAAAGATAACTTAATTAAGCAAATTATGTGGATAATTTTATTTAGGAACAAAACCTAGACTTTGTAATCATAAGATATAAGATATTCAACATTCATAACAGTAAACATGCTCATTTTTTTAGCATTAATAGTGATCAACATTCTGAGATCTCTTAACTATGAAAAACTCAGTTTAAGCTTTGCTCAATTTCAATCATAGATCTTCAAAAACCATGAAGACATATTTTAGTTTACACAATCATTTAAGCAAGTAAACACAATTGGAAATGTATTAGGAAACGTTAACTGTCTGTAAATGTATGGTCACAGATATCTACATTCCATTTAATTATAATGAATATGGATCTGATCCTTTCATAGTGGAACTACAGAATAATAGAATAAAAGTTGATTGAAAAAAGAAGAATCGCTTTAGATAAAATATCTCGTATTTTTGCACAATAAAATTGAATGAGAAAAAACATCAAAATCGCACAAAAATAAAAGTTTGCAGATTAAATAAGCAATTGTGACCTTTTATGGACCAAAATTACTTTGATTTACAATTATTAAATTATGGAAATAATGTTTTAATAAATACTTCAATAAAGCAAATTTCTTACCAATGACTTGATATATGTTTGAACAGTGAGATTATGTCGACAAAGATTTGCCAAAAGTCCTAGGCATGGTATAGTTAACTCATCTTCTGTAGACTGACTATAAAAAGTCATTAAATATTTTAAAATAATTCAATATTTACTAGTATTTACAGTTTAATCATTATTCATTCAGAAAATATTGACTTTGCTGTACAATCTAGAGAACATTAATTAACATCAATTAATTAACATTAATCAATTAACATTAATCAATTAACATTAATTAATTAACATTAATGTAGAAAACATTAATGTAGAAAACATTAATTTTAGTATTTGTATCTATTAAGATACAAATCTATGTATATACTAAAATTAATGTTTTCTAGATTGTATAACAGTGAATATTTTCTGAATTATTAAGCCTTATATAGCTGACTGTAAATGTTAGTGATTTAAGGCAACATTGAAGAAAAATACAAATTCAGCATTTAAACTATTCAAATTACTTTATTCACTTTATTAATCAATAAAAAGAGAAAAATAAGGTGACTGACAGCTGGTTGAGAAGAGATTGCCTATAGTTAGGTGGTCAATGATAAAGTGCTAAAACTACTTGTAAATGCTCATAAATACCACCTCACTATGTGATACTTGGATGCATTGAATACTAGGAGACCTATTCTACTAAATGTTCAGGACAAACCACTTCTGCAATAACTATAGGTTGCTTATATACCAGTGATGGTGAACCTTTTGTGGCTTGCATGCCAAAAGTGGCGGGAGTGCAGGGGGGTCGTGCACAGGCGTGCCACACCCATAATGCTATGCATACGACCCCAGCACGCATGCACACACGACCAGTGTTCCCCATTTTTGGTGTGCTTTTTTCACCCTCCCCAGGCTCCAGAGGCTTTATAGGAGCCTGGGGAGGGCGAAAACAAAAAACTGGCCCCATGGGCAAACCAGAAGTTCAGGAACGGACTTCCGGTTTGCTCGTAGTGCCGGATTTAGCCCTCCGGAACCTTCAGGGACCTTCAGGAGGCTTCCCTGAAGGCTCCAGAGGGGGAAAAAATGACCCTACAAGCAAACCAGAAGTAACATGCAGTTTATCCTTAGGGGCGGTTTTAGACCTCTGGAGCATTCAGGAGCCTTCCCTGAAGGCTCCGGAGGGGAAAAAAAACAACCCTACGAGCAAACTGGAAGTCACTTCCGGTTTATTCGTAGGGGAGGTTTCAGCTCTCCAGAGCGTTCAGGGAAGCCTCCTGAAGGCTCTGGAGGGCTAAAACCGGCTTTACAAGCAACCCGGAAGTGACTTCGGGTTTGCTTGTAGGGTCGTTTTTTGCACTCCAGTACCTTCAGAGAAGCCTTCTGAAGGCTCCAGAGGGCTAAAATCAGCCCTACAAGCAAACAGGAAGTACATTCCTGAACCTCTGGTTTCCCTGTAGGGCCAGTTTTTCGCTTCAAGGAAGGCTTCAAGGAAATGTCCGGAGGGCAAAAAATGACCTCAAAAGAAGGCCAAAGTCAGCTGGCCAGCGCACACATGCGTGCTGGCCAGCTGACAGGGCAACGCCTTGCATGCCCTGACAAATGGCTCCGCGTGCCACCAGTGGCACGCATGCCATAGGTTCGCCATCACGGTTATATACTAATGTTAAGGACAGCTGGCTTCTATTGTATATTCTATAGGATAATTGTTTGGGTTGTCCTATTATGTTATGCAGGAGCAGCTGACCAAACAAAAAGAGAGACATTCCTGTGGCATAGTCTCATAACTAGTAGAGACTCAAAACCTTCTTGGAATTTGTCTATGAAGATTCTGTCATCCAGGTCATGGTTGTCATAAATGCTTGAAACTCTCATGATGGGAATGACAAGAATTTTAGCAATCAAGTATTATTTTAAAGCTTTAGGTAAGCTTTGTATGTTCAAAATCTTCATATGTGATAGAACCAGTGGTGGGTTGCAGGCGATATGCCCCGGTATGTGTTTAGCCCAGAGCACCGGATACCGTTCCAGTACTGTGGTCCGGAGGGCCCTCCTGCCCTTGCTTCTTACCGTCCTTTTATGTCTTCAGCGCTTCTGCGCACGTGCACAGCGTGTACAGCACCTGCGCGACACTCAGATGAGAAGCTGGAGCATCACAGAGGCTCACAGAAGCTCCAAGACACACGCATGGGCTGCGCGCACTCATGTAGACGCCGTAGCAATCCGCAACCCACCACTGGATAGACCACACTGATAGTAACCATGAGAAATGCTCAAAAGAAAGCAGGGATTAATATACAAGGATAAAGTATCTTCCCTTTCTTGCACTAGTGTAGCAGGAACATCTCCAATTAGAAAGCCTAGTCTAAACTTCTAGAAAACAGTCCAATATGCCTCCAAATTTAAACTCAGTTGTCACATATTTCCATGCATCTCAAGACTGCATGGGTTAAGTTACACAGAATAACCGAACTGAAAATTCAGGGATATAAATGTGCCTACAACTGCAGATTTATTTAACAATTGCATTTAAGAAACTTACATCCGAAGCATTAGGAAAGAAATTAAGTCTTCAATATTAGCACTGGCTTGCAGTATTCTTGCATTGTAGGTCAGTTTCTGTAGCAGTTGAATACTCTGTTAAATCAAATCAATGAAAGTATAACTGTTTGCATTAGATTTATCTGCATTTATTTTTCAGATGCATAATCAGATAATATAATATATTATATTATTTGGTTTTAGAATTTAAATATTTTGTTTCCACCATGGATATTTTATTAAAATGTTTGTAATTGTTGTAAATGGCCAAGTGCCTTAAAATTGTGGTGGATATAATAAAATTATTCAATTGAAATGGTATTGAAATTATAACCTACTGATTGCACTTTTAGAAAAATCACTATTTAAACAAAACCAAAAAAAAAAAATGAAATTTAATTATCAGAGGGCAATGTCAAACATTACAAAAACTAAGTCAGACCAAATATTCTTTCTTGATAAATCCACCTGTTTTCTTTCAACAGGTTTAGTCAATAAAATGTTGATCTGAGTAACGCTTAAAGAGATTTATTATCATTACTACTGTTGTCCTTTATTTTACATCTAAGTTAATGTAAAACTTTATGATATAGCTGATGGAGCATGCATTTATTTTATTGGACAATAACATAGTCTGACATAGGTCCAGAGTTGTCATAAAATTCTTCTATTCAAATAGGAGAACATTTTATTCTTCCGGCTTTCAATGTTTTTCTTGGTTCAGGTCATCTCTTGGCTTCTTTATTAAATTTATATTTTTACAATTTAATATCTTGTAAACTGTCCAGCCAAATTTACAAGAGGAATACTTGCAGTTCCAAGATGCATCAAGATTATAGGCAGATACAGTTACTGTGGGTGCCAGAGACTGTCTATTTCCTTAATCGCTGATTAAAATTGATTTCATTTCATCTATGGGTCTGGCTTGATTGATTCTCAGAGATTGTTTTAAATCAACCTGGCTAACAAAAGCTATTAGCAAACTCCAGTCCTTAAGACTCTTTTGACTCTTTTAAAAGTCTATGTCCATTAGGATTGAAAATGTCAGGAGTTATCTTAAACAACGTATCTGGGATAGTGATTTTCACACCACTTTAAGCTTAGTATCTAATCTTACAGTTATACCCTAAATTCTTCTCAAATCGGCATGTGCCATCATCTTATATCTCTTCAGCCTGGTCTGAATTCTGAAATTACACGGGGCTTTGATCTTGACCAGGTTGAGGCAGTTCTGCAGTTCTCTGTATAAAACATTCCTTTTCAGCAACTTGATATCTGTGTAAATATGACACTATGAAAAGCCTAAGCTCCTTTGCTGTACTGGTAATCTCAAAAGATATAATTATATCTTTTTTTAAAGAAAAGGAGTCTGGTAGACAGTATGTTTACTGGCATTGCTTCTATCTGATCAGAATTCTGTCATATTTTCCAGGTTGCCCAATTTTGTGCTATTATTTGTTGCCCTATCTATGTACTGTCCTAGTTATAGTTAAAGTTTAGCACATTTTTTTTCCTGATTGCCACTGCTAAATGTACTACAGTTCTATAATAATGTATTTCATATCATTTCATTTATATATAGTTTTAAATTTTGTTAATAATAATTAAAGATCAATGCATTTTATTATTGCCATAATAAGCATTGGTTGGATTGGAAGTAGCAGTTTTTAGATAAAAATATAAGAAGCAATCAAATTGTGCTTCTAAACTATATCAATTAAAAATTATATTTCTGATAGAAATTGTATAAATACTAATATACATTATTCTGATTTTTCTAGTATTTGTATTTCAGCATAGTCTGAATGCTAATGAGACAGGATCTGGAAACAATTTACATAAAAGACCATTGGCTGCCAATATTTTAAATGGCAATAAATAAATAAATAAATAATAACAATAAATAAATGTAATAATAATAATTTCTTACATATAAAGCATTACATTCTTACTTGCAATATTACTGGGTCAATAGGATTTGTAGAACTTCGAAGAATTACACTTACAAGGGCACCACACAGATTGTAAGCATTCTGAAGGGCTTCTCCGGTTTCATTATCTAGAATAAATGTATCATTAACACTGTAAGAAATATATTCAGAAAAACTGAAAAAAATTAGAAAAGCTTTCAGAAATGATAAGCCTCCACAAAATCATTTTTTCTACGTTTCCATAACCAGTTCCATCCTCACCCTAGACATTGTACAGGTAGTCCTTGACATATGACCATTTGTTTAATGACCATTTAAAATTACTGTAGTGTAGAAAATGTGTCCTACAATTAGTACCCACACTTACAACTGACACAGTATCTCCGTGATTATATGATCAAAATTCAGGCACTTAGCAACTGACATGTATTTATGGACCTAGCAAAATCTTGGAGTCAAATAATTGCACCTTCCCAGGGCACGCAAAGTCAGTGGGGGGAACTGGATTAGCTTAGCAACTGAGCAAAAAAAGTTAATAAAATCAGGCACAACTCACTTACTCGCATCATTAGCAACAGAACTTCCAGTCCCAATTGTGGTTGTATATCAAAGACTATCTGTATGCATATATTCAAAATACAAACTAACTAAATTTAACAAACTGAAAACGTTTCAACTGTTTTTCTACCTCAGATTTTATATTTTGGAGATAATTCATTTCTGATGAGTCATAACTTCTTGTTTATATATTCCACAATTTGTCATAGAAATAAATAAGGTTGTACAGAATATGTTACAAATAGTATATATCATGCTAGTTATCATTATTTTACTTTGTTATTATTTTTACAAGAATTAAACTATTCTGCTCCAAACCTGTGCAATAAATTATTTTTTTTAATCCTCATTCAAGGAAGTATGATTCTAATAACAAGTGAACTCCTCTTTAATTAAAAATGTAATAGGACACACAGCCTATTTGAAAAAGAAAGAAATCAGAGCCATCAATAAGATTATGTCACATATATTCCCAGCTATAAAATAACTTATAAGTGCATCTCAAATACATTTAAAACTTACCTAACTGAGAAAGCAAGCCTACAACATTCAAAGTTAATGGAGGGCTTAGATTTGGGTCCTCAATAAGTTCTACTAAGCAATTGAGGCATTCACTTGGTAAAATATGATTTGATGCAAACAATTTTGTCAATTTCAATCCTGAAATAACCTGGGGGGAAAAAAAAGAAGTGCTAAAAAAAGACAATTAAAACTTCTAAGCTAACGGAAAATATAAATATATATAATGACCTTATTCAAGTGACAGAACCTGGTGTGTGAGAGCGCCATATGTATATACAGTATAATCAAACCTATACAATTACTCAGAAAAATTGTAAGGTTATGTCTATGAAGTGACAAGTCAAGTTCAACTTGAGACACTCTACTTTTTGTTTAATTTGCCAATTACTGGTATATTAACCTGTTGATATTTTTTCTTATGTAGCAACATCATTGAAGCAATGTGTTTTAAAACTACAATAGGTTTATTAGATGCAAAGCACAATATGCAAAGATAAATCAATTAATCCCTATATCAGAATTTTTTTTGTCCTTGTCATCTGGAAAATAGGTGCCCAATTACCTTGAGGTAGAACGGGCTGTCTATACATTTTATAAATAAATAAGACAATATTATCCTCATCATTACATATTTTAAGAAATGTTCAACTATCAAACAACTATAGAAGATAGAACTTGCAAAACAGCTCTGTACTAAACATATCTGTATCCCACTTGACTATCAGTTTATTAAGAAGTCAGCCTATGTATTGTGACCTTGTAGCTCTTCTGCACAGAGCAGTAAAGTACAAATATGCAGCTTGGAAACCGGCATAAAAATACGCTCAACTCAGACTGATCAGACTTTAGACTCATATTTTGCATTGACAGTGAAGCACTGGAAGCCTGGGGTAGAAGAAAGCTACAAGGGAAAACATTTCCCTTGATGCTACCTGCTGGAAGTAACATAGTTGTAATTCAACAAGTGGTACCAAGACACTATTCTCTCCTTCTTGCTTTTCTTACATAACTCGTAGTATGAGAAGCAAAACAGAAAAGAGAGGATTTTTTTTCTCTGTTCTTATTTCTTTTGCCATGGGTCACAACCATAAGCAAAGTGGATAAGAGAAGCAAGGGAAGTGGGTCTTGTCACCTTCCCCACACAGAAGTACAGACCAGTTTCAGAAGTGTTATTTCTTATTAGAGGGAGGGAAGAAAGTAACACTCTCCCAACCCCACCTCTGTCACAGGTGCAGATTGCAGAGTCCCAGCACTACTACAACCAGTTAGTGGTTGATATGTTTCTCCTCCCCCACTTGCAGTATGACTTATACCCCAACAAAAACATCTATCAAGAGACATTTGTTTAAACACATATGTGTTTTGATATCATTTATCCCTATCCACTTTTGCTCTTTCAGGCACAATAGGGAGCAATTCTAAGGGAATTTTCACTCAAAGGTTTACCAAGGCATGGCTAAAAACGAACAGATGGACTTATCAGTCTTATATCATAGGTGGGACATCAATTATTTGGCTTGGAATCTTTGAGAAAGAATATTAATCAAATCATAAGAACTGTTTCCTGTATTCTATAATAAGTATTGCAAGGACTAAATATCTAGTTTCAGAGATTCCATAACCCATCTTTATTTCCCAGAAGTTCCCTGGCTTAAATCCAAGCATTATTATTAGATTTTTACCTTGCCTTTGTATTTATTTTTATACTGGTCACTCAACGTGGAAAACATGCCCAATATTCCTATCTCCTATTTTCAATCGTGTGAGTTGGGTTGGTCTGCTACTGATCTGAATTTTGTAAGGGACTTGACAAAGCCTGTACTTGGTGGGTGTACAACTGACATTCCTGCAGGGAAGATCCCATAAGGTTATAGTGGAGATACAGAGACTAAAGAACCACTTCCATTCTCCTTCAGCAGGGAAAAGAAACTCCTCAGCCACTGTGGAGAGGAAGGGATCCCAGTTTCCCATTTTCTCTCCATGAGTTAACAGATTAACAGAGTTGGAAGGGACCGTGTAGGTCATCTAGTCCAAACATCAACCCCTCCCCCACTTAAACAGGAGACCCTACACCATTTCTGACAAATGGCTGTCCCGCTATCTTCTTGAGATTGGTTGGCAAGAAAAGTGAGAGCAATGGCTTTTTGGCACAAGGGGAAACACACACACACACACACCACATGACTTTCCTATGGTCAAAAGATCAATGGCTGTGGCCCGATGCATGAATCACAGCCGCAGAGCTGGGCCACGTCCCCAAACGGATTTGGGGGTGGCGTCTTTGCCTGTACCGGTAGGGGCTGACATGTGTCACTGCCAAAACGAAATGGCAAGGGTTGCCTACATAAAAGGTCGAGGATCAGTTGAGGACGGCGTCCTACATTCAGTTCTTCAACGATTACTGGCCGTCTTCGCGCTAGGAGCGACCAGGGCATAACATATTCGCCCTTCACCACTTCGTTTATATATGGATCTTCTTCCGCATATCTTTCAACAGTTCGCAAAAACGAGGCAGTACTGGGGGAATTGTCACGGAAAAGCTTCGATAACGCTGAGGCAGCAGCGGGTCGGTTATTTGAACGCGCCTTCTTTCTCTACCTGTTTCTAGTACAAAATATCCGAAAGTAGAAGAGGGGGGCGGGAGCTTTGAACCGGGTGGTTTCTCACCTCTAAATTCCGCTGGAGCAGCGCTGCGTTGGGCTGGGTGCGGGCAGCTCGGTACTGAGAAGCCGCCAAGAGCAGAGACTTCATACACGCCGAGGCGTCCATGGCCTCACCACCCTCAGCACAAGTCGGCCAGAGACAGCGTCAGCCCTCACCTCGCCAAATTCAAACATTTGTATTTGGCGCCTTGGCCGCCATTTTGCCCCTGTAGCTCCAGTGAAGGAAACCCTCCGGAGTTGGGCGGAAGCCTCCGCCGCTCTAGGAAGCTCGTTTGCATGCTGGGAACCAACGAGAACTATCTCGGCTGGGTGGTTGTGTTCGCGTTGGGCTCGGAGGTCTACCTCATCCATCGTCTCCACCCGATGTAAACTCTGGCCAGGCGTACTTCAGGCCAGTGTGTGGGGTGGCTATTTTTGCTTTCAACCAATGGCTTTCGTAAGGTTCCGTCCGCGAAAATCCCACGGAAGTCAAAGAGAAACTGCGTCCGTTTCTCAAAGCGTGTTGGAGAGAAGGGTTTTGGGCAAAGGAGGGGTGATTAGACGAGGCGTTGTAAAATACAAGCAGGTAAGAATAGGAGGAGGGAAAATCCAGGCTGATTTTTTAGAAGTTTACTCTCGTTTTGAGAAGGAAAGGGTTGCGGTGTCTTTGACCTCGTTTTATTCTAAGTTCCCCTGAGATAGGATAGAGTAGAGATAGAATAGAATAGAATAGAATAGAATTCTTTATTGGCCAAGTGTGATTGGACACACAAGGAATTTGTCTTTGATTCATATGCTCTCTGTACATAAAAGATAAGATACATTCGTCAAGAATCATAAGGTACAGCACTTAATGATAGTCATAGGGTACAAATAAGCAATGAGGAAACCATCTCAATATAAATCGTAAGGATACAAGCAACAAAGTTACAGTCCTGCAGTCATAAGTGGGAGGAGATGGGTGATAGGAATGATGAGAAGACTAATAGTAATAGTAATGCAGCCTTAGTGAATAGACAGTGGTGAGGGAATTATTTGTTCAACAGAGAGATGGCATTGGGGGTGGGTGGTGGGGGTGGACTGTTCTTGTGTCTAGTTGTCTTGGTGTGCAGTGATCTATAGCATCGTTTTGAGGATAGGAGTGGAAACAATTTGTGTCAGGGATATGAGGGGTCTTTAAATCTTCCCTAAGGAAAAGTGACCAGCGTTTTCATCGAGGATTGAATAGGGAGAGAGAGAGGGATTTAGTCTTCTTCTTTTCTCATCTGGAAGTAAGTGCAGCCATGCTTGTATCTAAAAAGCTTTGCCAATCCATAAAAAAATGCAAGGCACCAAACAACAACCTCCCAAAAGATCCACGACCTTATAAACAGCAGAAATTCAGCATTGTTGAGCTGCATTGGTTGCATGGTTTTGCTGATGCAGTTTTCTGTGACAAGAAACATTACGGTATGGTAATTTACCAGATTATAATGGTAGTTTGTCATGGTGAAATTTAAAATTAAGGGAATAACAGTGTTGGAAGGCACCTTGGATGCTTTCTAGTCCAGGGGTCACCAACCTTTCGGACCTCCAGGACCACTAAATTCATAGTTTTAAATCCAGACCAGTAATATGATCTGCCTAATCATGTGACTGGGTGGGTGTGGCCAACTCGATATCACTCACGTCAATGGGTGCTTCACCAGCCTCTACTTGCCCCTCCCCTCCCAGCCATTCCTCGCCTGGGCTCCTTAGGGCTCCAACAGGAAGCAGTTGTTGGAGCTAAGCAGCCACCATGAGAAAGAATTGGCAAACCAGCTGGCTCAGTTCAAATTGGATCTGACCAAGAAGGAGGCTCAGCAAAAGCACTGAGGACTATGAGCATAGGCTTTCCAACTAGCGGGAAGACCTGCAGGAGTGCAAGGCCAGGTACCAGTGCCTGGAGACTCAGTGGGCTGAGATGATCAGCCAGTTCCAGGCCATGATGCAGTCCCACTGGAACAAGGCCCTCTGGCTCTTTGCCTCCAGCAGCACTTCCCTCCAACTTTTGCCCAAAGCTCCACACCAGGAGGCTGAAGCAGACCGCAAGTCGGAAGTTTTGCCCAACTCCAGCCTGCACAAAAAGACCCAGAAGGGGGAGACTCTCTGCAGCAACACAAACGTTCATTGCGCATATCCAGCCCAAAGGCCATAGTTTGAGGACCCCTGATTTAGTGCAATATAAAAAATGCAAATAAATTTTCAGCGGACCACCAAAATTTTCTCACAGACCACGAGTGGTCCATAGAGCACCAGTGGGTGACCGCTGCTGTTCTAGTCCAACCCCCTGCTCAGGCAGGTAACATTATTTTTAGTGGATCTTGTTCGTATTTTCCACACAAATACTATATGGATGCTGAGTCCATGGTATTGGAATTATGACTAATTCAATAGTTTATTAAATAACAGATGGTCATTTCTGCATGGTGTTGGTATGTTATTTCTGAAGTTTCTTCATTTAGAACAATTAAGTTCCTTAGGATCTATACCCTGGAACTATCTATCCAAAAGGTTTTTATCTTGCCAGAGTTTTAAATCAGTTTACATCATCCTCTATAGCAGGGTGTCAAACTCACGTCTTCACGGTGGCGTCACATGAGGTATAAGGACTTCCCCCCCCCTTTGCTAAACCAGGCATGGGTGTGGCCAGCGCGTGACTTATCCGGCACACGGGGCAGGAGTTTTGAAAACCCTGCATTATACTATTAATATTATACATTTAAGACCACACCATCTTGTAAAAATGTATTGATAATTTAGCACCATAGACTACTTAGAGTAAGACAACATGGGCAGGAATTATGACTAACCCTAACTCCTAAACTGAAAGTGATCCCTTACTTTTAGCAAAATTATATAACAGATATGTTCAGTGTCTCTGTATGTAATGTGTGAAAATCAGTGTTCTGGTTGAATGAACACAGGTGATTCATCTTCAAAGAGTTTCACAAATCTGTTATAACACATACTTTTTCAGTTCTATATGTTTCCAGACAACTTAATAAGACAGGTTATTGAGGATAGGGAAAACAACAATTACTGTACTACATGTGTCTTAATATAATAAAATAAGCCAACAAAGATTTGTATGTGTTTCTGTGTATATGTCTCTATAATGATGAAATAATACTCCTAGTTGGGAAATGGAACACACTGGCTAACAACTCTTTAGCTGAACTAAGTTTCAGATAGCCTATTGTTTACTGATGACATTGGAAACGACTCCAGCAGTCTTGCTGTTTTCCCCCCTCTTTTTTTCTTTTCCATTCTTTTCTAGTTGCCATACTTGTCATAACTGTAGTATAAGGAACTATTTTGGTCCCACTTTGAGCAGTCTCTTTCAATCTAGAAATTTTTGAATGCTGAAATTTTTCATTTTGCCATTCAGACTGTTTGCAGAGTTTTGAAAGATCTAGCTACCCCCTCACTGCATCATTTGACACACCTTTTTGTTTTAGCAAAATATGACAGAATGGCTGGATCTGTCGTGGTTGTAATTTATTTTTTATCCTCTCAGACTTCAACTCCATGTCTGTCTTTTTCATTTTTTTTCTCTAAATGAAAGGGAGATCCATGATAACAGGATCATTGTTACCATTATTTAGACAGATTTGGAATAGGGGCTTGCCACAAGTTTAAACAACAGGTCACTTTTTCACATGAATTTTCTGTCTCATCCTAGAGAGTTAGTAATTCCTGGTCAAATAGATTATATGATGAGTTAATTGAAGACCATCTCACAATTTAATTAAATAAGTGGTAGGTTGAAGATGATATCTGCCAGTGACGGGGAGGCAGAGCCTCACCACTGTCATCATGAAAAGGAAAAAAAAATTAAAAGGAAAAAGGCGGAGGTAGTTGCTGCCAGAGTCACAGTGGATGACTCTGCTTAGTGCTTAACTGTTTAAAAAAGCCTCTAAAAAAGTGCCCTCTACAGGAGGAGGCGGGAGAACCATGTACCTCATTTAGTCTGACTTTATGATCACTCGAGCAGAGTTAAGCAAGGGTTAAAAGCCAAAAAATTCCTTATATAGATAAGGAACATGATTCTTTGCCTCCTCCTGTAGAGGGCACTTTTTTAGAGGCTTTTTTAAACAGTTAAGCAGAGTCATCCGTTGGGGACTCTGGCAGCAGCTAACCCAGCCTGACCTCAGCAGCTCTTGCCTTTTTCCCTTTATATTTTTACATGTTCATGATGGCAGGCAAGAGCAGAATTGAAATCCTCTGTGATTGTGAAACAGCTGGAAAAGGTGAGTGGGTGGGAGGAAGGGGGAGGAATTCAAAATTAATGTAATTTGTAAGTAATTTGTGTGTGTGTGTGTGTGTATGCGTGTGTTTGTTTCTTCACTCAGGGAAGGGGGTAGGAGAGGCAGGGAGGGCAGCCTGCCAGCTTTCTTTCTCTGTGTCGGGGCAGCCCACCAGCAGAGGCGGGTCTTTTACCCGCCTCTGTTGGCGGGCTGGCCCTTTCTTTTGCCACAAAAGAAAGAAAGCAGCTTTTGGCCACCCCACTTCTATGTCTGACATAGAGATGTCCCGCGGCTGCACCTGTCCCAAGCCCAGCCCTTCTCTCCGGCTCCTATGCAGAGTGGTGGCCGTTTGCCGGCTCTGCTGGCGGAGCATCCCGCCACGCCTGGCTTTTGCTTCCCACCCAGAGGGAGGATGGCTTGCCTGATAGGCAGCCTCTTGGGCTCTCAACTCGTGGCTTGGTTCCAGTGCCGCTGCGGGCTCTTCCCGTGAGGCAAGAAGGATCACCGAGCTCAGGCGGTAGGGAATGGCAGCCGGCCCCTGATTCTGCAGGACGTTCGCAACGGGCAGCGCCCGGCTTCGGTCTGCCGGCCGACTGTGCCATCTGCAACGGCAGCCCCGGGGATGGGTGGAAGGTACCGCGTTCAATGGGGGGCAGGATGTGAGAGGAGCCGGAACTCAATTTACAGCCCCAAACCCAGACCGCCTCCTTCTCCTGTCCTAGATGTATACTGTGTAACCTTCTCGCTCAGTGGGACTTGGGGGGTGGGGAACCAGGTCAATGATCGGAAGGCGACTGAGCAGGAAGCGTTGGCAGCCCATAAAAAGCGATCCATGCGGGACGCCTCTATGTCGGACATAGCAGCGGGGCGGCCAAAAGCCGCTTTCTTTTAAAGCTTTAAAGATTCTTCATGCATTAATGACAACTTTTTATAGAATAAAGAGGCAAATGTTTCTGCTGTTATTTCCTGTGAGACAGATAATTTACGAAAACCTTACATACTGGCTGATATTATCAACCAATGTGAAAGTGTCAAATCCTATGTAATGGAAATGATAATTATTTTCCACAGGCTTCTGTCTTTTTGTATACATAAAACTTTAGTAAATTGAAAAACAATCAAAAGAAATTAAAAACTATCAAAAATATACAGCTAAATGTTATCACCACCATAGATAACTAGCTATTTGAAATACATTATTTTGTTTATATTGTTCCAAAGTTTAAGATTTGAAGCAATGGATTGTACTTCTAAGAAAAGTAATTCAAAATTAAGAATAGGAAGAACTTCTCAATAGTATAAACTGATAAGAGTTCTTAAAGTCAATGTAGTATGACTATAGTACTTGTTAAACACACACCACTGGATATTCTGGAATTGGACTTAGTGACTTTTGAGGTCCTTTCCAAATTCTTGATTCTTGAAATGGCTTCACTCCCAATCCCCCAAACTGCAAAATGATTAGCATTTCTTCATGAAAAAATTTGATATTCACATTGATTTTCTGTCATTAGTGTTAATGTTCCTGAACATACAGCGCTATTTTATTTCTCTAAAGAAAAATCATTGCACAAACAAATGTGTTACCTGGAAAAATACTTTATTTTTTAACACAGAAAGAGATGTAATCTTAACAGTTCATCAAGACATTTCAATTCATAGAATGGATTATAGCACATTAATATTATGGTTAAAATGAATTGAAAAAAACACTTGAGTACATTATAATTTAAAAGTGTAAAATCCATTAGCAGAAAAAAGATGTAACTAAAAAGCCTTACACTGAAATTATATTTAAAAATGTAGATATCTATAAGGCTCAGCTAGAGATCATTTTACTTCAATTTCAAAAAATATAATTTAAGGATACACTTAGTGATTTTATTTATACTTTGGTAACTTTTTAAAAAGTTAGAACTGTTTAGTTTAACAATGTAATTTAAGTTAAAAGAATGTATGTAATTTTTACAATTTAAACTAATTTCACTGGCATACTGTTTGTTTTTGCATTCTAGTACATTTTTTCAAAAATAATAGTAATATGCCAATATTTTTACTAAAGGGGGGAGATGACCAAACTCGGTGATAGTTTTACTTTAACAAGAAAATGAATTGGTGGAACTAATCAAACATTTAATGATGTTTTTCTTTTCTAAACTGCAGCTCATTTAAAGGTGGTAGATGTTATTCATTCTATTTTTCATATATAAACTAAAAAGAAAGCATTTTATAAGTGTTCCTTAAATTCATTCTGCATGCTACCAGCAACAATTGATCAAAATGTAAAATCTTATTGTAAAATACTCTCAAGAAAATGTACTTGTATCTTTTCTTTATAGTGACCATACACTTCACCCAAATAAAATTATGTAATTCAGATAATTGTTGGCTTCTTGGTGTCCTCTGAGCTTTCTTTTTTTCCTGCAGACATTTCATTTACAGGCTAGGTGACATCATCCTTGCATTGAGGAACAGAGTTTGCAGGTTTCTTTTATGCAGAAATATATATGCAGAAAGGGAAAATCAAAGAAGACTAAAGACTCAATAATAATTTCTGAATTACATATAGTCTTCTTTAAAAATACAATTTTAGTAAAGACAAAGTCTTCTGAGAGAGCATAAGCTATTAAGATGATTGGTCTTTCCAAACTTTGCCTCTTGCATGGGCATGATGTACAGTAGCATGATGATAAACATACTACATACTAAACATACTAATAATAATTGGTGATTACTGTGAGTGCTTATGCTGCTTCTTAACTAAATCTTGTACAGCTATACTTGATCAGCTATATCAGTGGGTCTCAACCTTCCAAAATGCTGCGATCCTTTAATACAGTTCCTCATGTTGTGGTGACCCCCAACCATTATGTTTTCCATATTTTTTTGAAAATATGTGTTTTCCTATGGTCTTAGGCAACCCCTGTGAAAGGGCTGTTTGACACCCCCCCCAACCCACAGGTTGAGAACCACTGAGCTATATAAACATTCTTACGTTTCTTATATTTATTACTGTGATCTTAAAGCATACACTCCATGAGATTTAAATATATTTTTGTGTTACTTATAGCAATGATATTGAATGATACTGACTAAAATGAACAATTTAGAAATTTATGAACATCAAAGATCCTTGCATTTATCACTCTCAGATATAGTAACTGAAATAGTACAAATAAAGGAAAACTCTTAAAATGAAAATATAATGAGGTATTGCAATATGAAAAAAACTATCACATTTTTGTGGTTGGAGCTTTTCAAATATCCACTTCATCAGGGCATAAAGTGACCATGTATGTACTTGGTACATGGAAAGAAGATTATACACGTGTGTGTGCATTTTACAAAATGTGCCTTTTACATAGACAAGCAAGCCAGCAAGTAAAAATTGGCATTTAACACAGAATTATCCAAAGTACAAATGAACACAGAATTCAGTGAAGTGAATAGAATAGTTTGCCTGAATATGATCCAAAGAATGCCCCTGCTGAAATGGAGTGAACAGATTAATCGGGCAAGACGTTAATGTAATCTTCACCAACATCTGGAGAGAGGATGAGAAAAAGATGATCATTGCATTTCTCTAAATTTCAGTGCAAAAAGTTATTCACAATGTGCTGCTTAAATAATGTTGATTTAAATGCACAATGGAAATGTAATTTACTGCATAAGACTCAATAGAATGAGGATTCTATCTATTACATGATGACTACCTTACAATATACAATCCAAGGGGACAGAAACCTGAATGCCGAACAGAAATCTGTAGCAAAAACATTAAATAATTTCTTTGTTTACCTCACACATCCATTCATACTTTTGCTCTTAAATTCTGATTGAATTGTTTTTTCAGTGTTAAATATAACTCAAGTAAAAATCTTAGAAGGCTTGTATCTATGGCATGGTTTATCATTCTTCCACAGCAAGTAACATATCCCAATAGCTCCTTTCATTCCCCCCCCCCCAGTCCTAGAGAGATATGTATAACTATTTCACTTTATAGGATTATGTCTCTTTCAGTTGTAGTGCCTCAATATAGAAAAGCAACACTTCCAATCAAAATGTGATCAGAGGGTCAGTTCACTTCGGCAGGAATGTCTTGTACTTCGTTCAGCAGTAAATTCCAATGTAGTATCACTTCAGTGTGACACGTAGACATAGACACTGGGGAGGCATTGAAGTTTTAGTAAAGCAAAGCAAAGTGGTTTTTTTAAACAATTTGCATACGCCCACAATGAATATTGTACTTTGCTTCTCTCTTATTTTGAAACATAAAAAGAACTTTTTTTTCCACTGTAAAGATGAATGAGATTATTTATAACAATGTGAATTTAAATTTAACCTGTTTAGGTACTGCCTAACTCCAGAATTACCCTGATGGCTCGCAATATAGCAGAGAATCAAATACAAATACAACTCGAAAAGAGAAAACCACCACCAACAAATAGGATAACTACAATATAAATAAAAAGATGGTAAATCTATCTAAAATAATGCATCAACAAACTTGTAATCGCCTAGTCCAAGGTCTGGGAGTGGTTGTATCTAAGGCCCTCCAGAACACTAACAGGGTGGGAACCATCCAGTTTTCAGGGGAAATCAGTGTACCGTGGGGTAGACACTACAACACATAGGGCCATGCATACCAGTTTACAATACTATATTATAAATATTCTGCTAATTGCCTTTAGTTGTTTGCTGCTAATAGTTCAATTTTTGACATAAAGTTTTAAAGTTCCTGGCTTCTTTTAGATGTTCAGTGCCTTTAAAAATACAGACTAGATTTCTCCTGTCAGACTGCTGCATTATCTAACCCAATGTTGGTTCTCTTCCTGATTTATAATATCTCAGTCTACCAGCAGTTTGATCCTGACTGGCTCAAGTCAGGTTGACTAAGCCTTCCATCCTTCCGAGGTTGGTAAAATGAGGACCCAGATTGTTGAGGGCAATAGGCTGGCTCTGTGAACCACTTAAAGAGGGTTGTAAAGTGGTATATAAATTTAAGTGCTATTGCTGCTATGCTTTTATGCAAGTGTAACTAACAGCTGGGACCAGATTTTCCATTGGTTTTTAGGTGAGCCACTGCAGAAAATGCACATGCTTGATTTTATGACAATTTTGCCATAATTGCGAAGTGAAATCACTGTAGTCACTGCAATCATGTAGTCGGTAAGCAAATCTGGCTTCACTCATTGAGCTTGTTTGTTTGCTGGAAAAGTTGCAAAGAGCAATTTATTTATTCATTAAATTTATTGCCACCATATCATTTTGAGACTAATAATGAAAGTATCATAAATAATGCCAGTTGCATTTGATAATGTGACTGGAGGGTACTGCAACAGTCATAAGTCACTTTTTTTCAATGCCATTGTAACTTGATGCTTGCTAAATGAATGGTTTTATGTCAAAGACCACCTATACATTTTATCTAGTGTTTGACCTTGAGAATGCAAATGATGTATGTGACTACTAGCCCACAGAGCATAGTCAGATCTTAAAGTACTCTCCATCAGTCCTTCATCCGGAAAAAAGGATTCGGGCACAAAATTTGCTGCCTTAATTGCCAAACAATTAGTAATGTGGCTAACACCTGGTCCTGTCCTTATTGTTTTATTGTGGAACAAGGTAAGAAGAGGGATTGATTAATCTGTAGTTTTATTTTCCCGCCCTCCCACTCCACTAAGCATGTGCAACTAGCTGGATCACAATAATCACAACCATTCAACCTAACATAGGGTGGCCTTGGATGATACTTAAAATGGTGAGTTTAACAACTTTGCATGTTGCCCATTTAATAGGAGACAGGAGACAGTTGTGTACTTGCTTGAAATGTTGCCAGATAATATTGGCTCACATGACCCAGAGAGGAGCCACTAAACTGATTCTTCCTGCAAACTGAAGAATATTTCCATCCACATAAAATATGGCAGCTGTGGCTAGGAGAGCTTTTACACCCCTTTGGGTAGTGTGTCCATTGCCCCGATTCCTGGACCAGGAGTCCTGCTCACTGTTACCCATCTCTTTGTAACCTCCTGCTTAGATTATTGTAACATCCTTTACATGAGGCTGTTTTGAAGAATATTCGGAAACTTCAACAGGTGTATAGCTGCATGGGTAATAAATGGTGCTGGCTATGTGGCACGTGTAAAATAACTTCTCTGTGAGCTGCACTGGTATGTTTCTAAGTGCAATTCAGGGTGCTGGTTGTCATTTTTAAAGTCTTAAGTGGCTTGTGTAGATTTCCTGTCCTTTTTCAAGAGTTTCTACTCATCCAACTCAATTAAATAGATTGGGAATGCTGCAGTTCCCATCAGTCAATGAGTGTTGACTGGCAGGAACTATAAGACAGGGCTTTTTCTGCTGTGTTATTAAATATTGTCTCAGATATTAGAATAGGCTCAACCCTTTTGGCCTTTTGAAAAGCTTTAAAACCTTGGTTATGTATCCAGACCTGGAATGTGTTAAGGGGCCTGGTTATTTGGCTTTACTATTAGTAGATTAATTATTTCAGTTACGGTTGTACTTATCTTGTGGGTATCCTTATTGTTTTAATTTTTTTATTATTTTAATTGTTTTATAACAATTTATATTATTATTATTAGAATTGTAAGCCACTCAGAATCACGTAATTCAGTTTAATGATTATAGAAATTGAAAAAAAAGTATCCAAGGTTATGAATTAATTTTACTGGTAAATCTGAAAGCAGTTAATATTTACTAATTTACCAATTTGCCTAGTACGCTCCCTCAGAATAAATTCCATTTTGTTGAGAGAACAGTGTGCAGGCATTTTGTGGGGCATGGGGGAGGAAGTATTGATAGTTAGTCAATGAGAGTTTTCTGACTAGAATTCCATTCAGGGAATGCTGTTGTTACAAGAAGAAGCAAGCTCTGGACACACTATTGATTTTGGCCAATACTGCTGATTTAAATGCTGAAATTCTATTAATAACAGGATAGGCATTTCTGCTATGGCTGTGAGGAGACTCTGATTTGCTCTGAAGGCTAGATTTGGGCAAAAAAATAAAAATAAAATATCTCGTTGGTTCATGCAAAGAAAGAACCATGCATTCTATCACACCAGATCTGATATGTGACTGATATGACAGTAATCTGAACACCAAATCCACAGCCAATGCTTTTCTAAAACAATATTAGTTCTGGACAATAATAGTTAAAGCCATTTCCAATCCCGTAATGCTTTAAATATGTGGCTTGTCACTTTCACCTAAGAAAAAAATTGCCCATATTTTTATAACAATCCTCTAAAGGGTTCATTTAGGCATATTAGAATGTCTGTCTTTCTTTTTTCTCTTTCTTTCTTTTTTCTTTCTTTCTTTCTTTCTTTCTTTCTTTCTTTCTCACTCTCTCTCTCTTTCTCCTTCCTATCTCCCTCCCTCCCTCTCTTTCTCATTCATAAAAGCAAACTTTAGTAGTCTATTCTGATAGTTTCTTTATTTGAAATATATAAATATTTTACCACCTTTATAATTATTTGTCTCTTACCAGGATCCTCATATGTTTCTGATGTAGTGGCATACACAGTTTGAGTTTCCTGATAGTAAGGAGAACGATTTACAGGGTAGCACAGATTGATTACTAGGCCTTGATTTGGCTTTTTGTAGTTGTCAATTAAACTGGGTAATGTTCTGAAGACATATCTTGGAGTACCTTCAGATGTCTAAAATATAAGCACATTGAAGCTAAATTTACATTTAATTCAAAAACATTAATAATTTATTTCATATCCAAAAGATAAGTAATGACTGAAATAAATTCATTTCAGATATGATTATAGCATCTTTAAAATACCCCCAAACTATGACCTTCACCATCTTTTTATATTAATACAGAATCAGAATTAAACAACTTAATTCATCACAATTTAACATTCATGAAATTGAAAAAATAAGGTAAGGTAAAAATAAGGCACATTTTAGTTTAACGTGCATCTCCCCCTTCCAACTAGTAAAATTGCATGAGGAGTCTATTAAAATTATATTTTTTTACATTTAAGGAATAAGGAATAATTATATATTTTCTTACCTGCATCATAAAATGTCCATTACTTTTCTTGAAGATTCGGTAAGTATAGATAAGATGTTCAAAACTAATTTTTAGAATGAAAAGTGTATTAGTAAGGAGTGTGTTCGGGAACTGGGAAAGTAAAATACATTGAAAAATCATATGCCTAAAACTGATAACTATAAGGAGAAATATGCAAAAAATGTATAAATTTGTCATTGGTAAACACAACCATGACTAATTAAGTTTTCATTTTCAGCTAAATAAATAGGAATTTTCTTGTGATATGAAAATTCTGAACAAATATGTGAATTAACATCTCCAGAGCAAGTAAAAATCTGAAGTTACAAGAGTTATATTTGGTAGACATCCGAAGTCACTATGTAATAATTACATATACTTGCCTCTAAATAAGTTTTATAAATCCAAATTGCCTTTAAGCTCAGTAGCAATGATAATTGCCAGCATACAACTGGTTGAATTCATACATGAGAACTGGCTTCCATATATGCTAGTATATCATCCTACATAATTGTTATTACACCATACATCATTTGGAGAAGAGATGGTGAGAGCTGATGGATAAAAATACCCTGATTAAAAGTATGTTGTAAGGATCTATCTTGAATCTGTAATGATTTGAAACATATCACATCCAAAACCAGCATATAATTTTATTGTATATTTATTTCTATATTTAAATTTGGGCTAGATATACACTGCAGTTTATAATAAAACAGAATCAGTATTATGTGTTCTCCCACTAGGTATATGTGCCTGGAACAATTTCATAACTTTCTGAAAACAGATGGTAGTTGGTTCTCAAAAGTGCAAGCATCTAAAAATGTAACTCAGTCCATAAAACATTAGTCATGTTTAAGCTGTCTTTTATACAATACCAGATTCAATTAAACATTTGCATTTTTTCTAATTGAATCCTTTCCTTTTAACAATAAAAAGAAGTTATTTTAGTTACATAAAAGTGTAAGTACTTACAAAACACAGAGGCAAAGAGCGCCAGGTACGCTCTCACTGTCTCGTACTAAAAAACTTCCATTTATTCCTACTTTGCTCAGTAATTCTTCACACTTTTCTTTAGTTATATTTCCATGAAAAAATTGAAATTCCATTTATGTATAAAATGGTTTGCAGATTAATTCTTAAGAGTCAACTGAAAATATGACCTGTTCACTACTGAACTGTGGAACAAAGAATATTTAAACTGTTAAGCATGTAATCTCTATTGTACGATTTGTTGTTTCCCTTATGCAAAACCTGGGAGGGTAACACAGGAAGTACTAACTGATAAATAGGTTAGTCATCACCATAGCTCTTCAAAATCTTCATTTTGGGGGGATTTTAGTTAATTAGAACAGGAGAATGTGCAAACTCTGATCAACTGATTATAATCCATTTAATATCTGTTTGAACTTTGAACTAAGGAAATCTGACACAGGCATGTTGAACGTAGCACTGAATCTTTGATACGTGTGTAATAACTTAGTCATAAAAACTCCATGGAATAGAAATCTATGCTTGCAAAAAATGTTTGTTCCATCCTCACAAGAAAGCAAAGCTATCGTCTTAAAGCAGCAGGCAAATAGAACTGAGATATTTTGCAAAGAATTCAAAAAGAAAGAATAAAAGATATAAAGAAGGAAAATCCATAATTTTAAAGTGATATAAAAAGATTAATGATATAGTTTGTAAATATCTAAAAAAGAGAACAATAGATAAATCCTATGGCACAAGAATAAAAAAAGTTATAGTTGAAGAATTATAGAATTTTTGGTTCCATATAAAAATAGAATGAGCTTTTTTTATTTAGAATCAATCAATCAAATATTTTATATAAAATCCTTAGAAAATGAATTATGTGTTCAATAAATGTAGAATAGTTTATGTATTTAATAAACTGAGTTAGAAAGTTTGATTTTTAACAAATAGCTGTTAGACTTAGCTAATAGAAGAATAACTATTAATAAGGCACACTGTGTGTGTAACACTATTAATAGATGAAGATGCAAATGACCTGCATTCTCCAATATAGTAGTTTTACTACTCTAATAGCTGAAGAGGCAAATGATCCGCATGTTCCAGTCCTGAAGCACAGTGACAAAAATGAGATTACAACTAAATGTAAAGAAGGTAAAGTAACCAGCCTTAGAATCAGGGAGATTCTTCACCACAAGTATAAAAATATTAGTAACTTATGACCTAGTCTTAAAATACAACAAATGCTGCCTTCTTCCCAAATTCCAATATCTTATCTATAAACAAAACTTCAGCATTTCATGCCCGATCAGTAAAAAACCATTAAAAACTATTGGAGACAACAGCAAAGCTATTGATCAAATAAAACAAGTCTGTATCCCTTCCTTTGTACTTTTATTTTAGACCAGGGGTGGGTTCTGGCCTGCTTTACTGCTGGTTCGCTCATATGCGCGCTTTGTGCATACATGCAGTTCAATTAAAATTGTTTTGTGCATGCACTGAACTCAAAAACAAGATGGCAGGGGCAGCAAACCCTGCCATCTTGTTTTTGGGAAATAGTTTGTGGGCGTGGCAGGCCTGGGTCACTCCGGTTCCAGCGACCCAGGCTGCCATACCACTACCAGTTCAGACGAACTGGGATGAACCGGTAGGAACCCACCTCTGCTTTAGACCCTTGAAATAATGTTGAACTTGAGTTCTTTTCATGTTTTTCCCCTTGTCACAATTTTTTTTCAAAGCTCTTAACAAGCCCCTTTTGTAAACCCCCCCCCAAAAAAAATAATTCAGGTCATTCTCTTGGCTTGTTATTTATATATCCCTTTTAATTATTAAGATATAAGTCAGTTACCTTTGTGTAGCATCTTTTTATATATCATTCTTGTAGCATGTCATTTTTAGATCTACTTTTAAATCAGTCTCAGTGTTTGTCTGGTAAAACTTGTTCTTCTTATATAACATCTTTTAAATATTATTTTTTGTTGTTTTAAAATTTTATTGAGGTTTCTTACAGCATATAATACAATAAAAATGAAGATAACAAAGGGGGGAGACACTTTTTTTCTTTTCTCTTTCTTTTTCATCATGCACTTCCCTCCCCCTTTTCTAGAGGCAGACATTCTTAAAATTAAATTCTGAGCCCGTAGTTCAAAAATATCTAGAATTAAGTCCAATTTTAAAATATTTTTGCTCCACTGACAGATTTAAGTTTTCTTCTCCTTTAATCATAATCTTTAGTTCCTTCTAGTTCCCTCTAGCGTCCAAACTTCAAAATCACATCCTATATTTTTTTTTAATCAAACTAAAAACATTTTCCTGAGTTCCTCATAACTGAAAAGTAGTTAACAATTCATTTCCAAAATTGATTAGAAAAGGAAGAATGCAAACCCAATGTCATGGTTTCAGCAAAATAACTATTCCCTCTGGAAAATTGTGAGCAAGAGGAATTATGAAGAGCCAGTCTACTTTTATCCAAGCCATCTTCAGTTTGCCATTTCCTTCCCAGAATTCCAGCATTGAGGTCTTCACATAATATATCCAATGTAGGATAATATTACCCTGGTCATTTTAACCTTGAGAGGGGACTGGGTTGATTTGTTCAATGATCTATCAGTTTGTTTCCTTGGATGTCTGAATTATTCTTTGGAGTCTTCTCCAATGCTATAGTTCAAAACTGTCAATATCCTGTTCCTTTACAGGTCCAACTTTTACTTTCTTAGAAATCAGAGAACACCAATGCTTGCCCTATTTTGATCTTTGTAGGTATAGACACATCATAACATTTGAATATCTTTTCCAAGGCCTTCATTGCTGCTCTATCAAGTAGTAGCATTTTTTTTTGACTGCTTGCTTCTAACTGTTGATGGTTGCTCCTAAACAGCTTTGATTCTGCTGAGAGTTGAATAAGGCATTCTACTGATTGGTTATTCATGTCAATCTTATAGATCATATCATCTTCCCTTACGTGAAACAGATGGTGCAATATTATATAGTATTTTGTAAAACAACTCGAGAAGCAGTAGAAAATCAATCAAAACTGAGAAGGATTTTTAAAAGCTACAAAAGTGCTTTCAAACTATCTGATTCAATTTGCTATTTTAAAATAAGCCTCCAGACTGGTTCACAGATCTACCTCAGTGCTCTGATTTTATCAAAGCACGACATCAAAACCTTGTACTGTGCTATAAATATGTTCTATGTATTTCTATGTTCTGTAAATACATTGTATGTGGTTGTCAGTCTTGTGAAGCGAACCAGATAGGAAATACAACCAGATGAGCTAATTTACTTTATTATAAAGCTACATTGACACAATCTAGCAAATCTGAATGTATATTTCCCCCACCCACCCACATTTCTTTTCCTCTCAAGAAATTAGGGAGGGTCTCTTCTGAACCTATTGCCCTATTATCTGGCTGTAGACTATGCTGCCTGTTATCTGATGGTTTCCTGGGAACCAACCATTTGCTCAGTCTTCCAAGTTCATTCCCACTTACTTTTACATGGTTGATTAATAAAATCCTGAGAGATTTGGGGGCATTTTAAAGGTTTAACAAATTTATCATGGCATGAAACTTTATCATTTACTTCCTGAAAGATAATAGATACTATTTATGCATATGACGATGGTATGTGGGTGTTTTCTACGTGGGGAAAGATTTGTAAGCAGTAAAATCAAAGGAAGTGAAATGCAAAATGCACCGACAGATATTCAATATTTGTTAAATTATTCATCATAATCTACAAAAAGTTTCTAATTAGAACAAAATGAATGAATCTGTAAATTAATTAAGATTAGTCTGATAAAACCCCTATTTTGATTTATGTCAAATCCACATAAATGAACTACTTTTGTAGTTCAGCTGTTTCATACTAACATTTATTTTTATTCTTCATTTACTGTATGTATGATTGCTTAAGGTTAACTAACATTGAATATTGAAATTCTCTCTTGCTAGTTTATAAATATTATTTCAGAGCTCTAATTTATGTCCTTTTTCAAGCTGGTCTTTGTATCCTCTTCAAAATTCATATTTCTGCTTCATCATAGCCAATAATATAATGAAAGTTGTGCACATGAAGTATTCATTTGGAGGTTGATTTTATTAGGAAACAGTCATTTTGCTTGAGAAAACTAGGAAAACATCATTCATATCTGACTTTGTTTCAATGCCTAATCTTTTATTGCAGGGATGTCAAACTTGCAGTGTTACATTTACATCATGTGATGTATCGTGACTCCCCCCCCCTTTGCTAAAATATGAGCATGGCTAATGTGTGATGCATTCAGGCCGCACGTTTGACACCCTGCTTTATTGTTTGATATGCAGCTTGTTGCAAGTGACTAGCTCCTTTATTTCAGATGTGACCTGTGACCTGTAGGTATTACTATGAAAGAAGGACTATAGATCTCTAAGAGATCTTTATAGAATTTGAGAGCTTTTTCTATAAAAGAATACTCTTTGTCATTGGTACATTTCACAGATGAGCCCAAGAAGAAGCCTTAGGCTTCACTGTAAAGAGTAGGGTGGTAGAGTTCATCTATTCTAGTAAATCTACTAGAATAGACTTATTTGTGATGTCCTAATATTTTCTCTGTCAAGTTTGTTCTGTAATAGATTATTACAAGATACTAGCTGTGGAAAAAACCCATAGATTTTCAGACATACAGTACAATTCAGTCTATTAAAATGGTATCTCTTTGTAAGCATTTTTCTTTGCTTATTTTGATAAGGTGTAAGGATAAAACTACACCTTGCATGCAAGTTATGTAACTATTTTTTCTTGCCTCTCGATTTTACTGAGTAACTTGTGACTAAGTTGTCACCTTAAGTTAGCAATTACAATTACTGTGAGATAAATCTATTTAAACATGTAAAATGGTTATTTTTAGCTATGGCAATAAATCCTATAAGGTGTGGTGATGACCTACAATTAGGTCTCTTATAATTATGTTACCCAATAGCTTTGTTTATATCTTCTTTTATTAATCTCTGTATGCAGGCTTGTTTGTGATAATTTTTGCTAGATATTACTGGGCTTGATTCACATACAACATGTCTGAGCTGTGATATACATGCTATTCATAAAACTCAGCTGTTTACTTCTGCAATTTAATTATGCCAATGTTTCATCTGTCCTTTTATTTTTATTTTTTGAGTCTAGGGCTACAATAACAAATAAATAAGAGTCATTTACAAGATTAATTCAGTTTACTAAGATGTCCTTTCAGCGTCTCAGCATCCAAAATGCTGTCTCTGCTTCTTGTATTTGACTTTCCTTGTTGCTGGCAGGCTACAGTTCAATGACACCCAGGGACAGAAATACTCTTTGCTTACCATGGATTTGAGAAAAAAATGTGAATTGGATTCTTAACTTTTCATCTGTTCTCTACTTCCTGTCTCACTTTCTGGTACAGTTGTGTATTTTCCCCTCCTTTATTCTTCATTTTGGTAGAAACTACAAAGAATGAAATAGTGACGCTGCTATGTTTATAACGTAGCAGATGCTTCATTATCATAAACTACATTGGCATGTTAGGTTTTGTAGGCCTTAATCAGTGGTGCAATCTAATTTTTTTTGCCACCGGTTCTGTGTGGATGTACAGCTTCAGAAAGAAACTTTTGTGCTTTAGGGAGGGGAAAGACCATCTGGTGGGGGTGAAGGAAACAAAGCCAGCTGAAGAACTTTCTACCAATCACTGGAGATTCAATCCCACCTTATATAAAAACCAAATGGAGGTCCGGCCCAGAAGTGCACACTTGCTCCTGATATTTTTCCATTTGGTAGAAGCTTTCAAAGCGAGCAAGTGTGTGCTTCTTTTCTCTTGAGGCTGAATGGGGAATCCTTCCCGCCAACTCCTGCAAATAGGAAGGACGTCATACCCCCAGGGCAAGCCAGGGAAGACACCGAGGAGAAACTAAAGAGCTGATCCTGCTAAAGTAAAAAAAAAGGGTTCCGATGATCGCGCGACATTGTCACAGTTGATTGTGGGAACCTTTTTTTACTACCGGTTCGGACAAACCATAGAATTTTTTGCTGCCGGTTCAGGAGAACCGGTCCGAACCAGCAGCATTTCACCCCTGCCTTAATTGCATCTTTATTTGGACCTTAGGTTGTCTTTATTGGGATCTCATGTTTTCATAGTTTCTTCAGACTCTGGAATTGTTTCATGGAGAATTATGAGGCAGGCACTTTAAAGCTTTTCAGGTGCTTCAAACAACCTACACTGTTGTGAGAAAGAGTATCCTGCTTCCTTAATAACAGCAGTACATTTGAAAGACTATTTTTAGATTGGAAGCAAAATAAGCACTGTTTTTAGGAATAGAGCCCTGAACTCTTGGGGTAAAAAACAGGAAGTGCATAGAGTTCTTCTCAGGAACGATGACTGAACGATGTGACAGAGTTCAGGCATATGGATTCCTTTAAAAATTGCAAGAATCTTTAATCATCTAATTTTATCTAAGTTCAGTATAATGATTGCTGAGGAGGAGCTAAATGTATGGTATTGGCTTAGGGAGGAGCAATTTATTTACTGCATCTGTCCCATAGCATCACATGCTGAGAAGATCTGCATGTACAAGCACAAATCTACCTATCAATTGCTAGGGGGATTTTAATACATCAGGGATTTTATTTAATTTGGATTTATTTATTTTGGTCATAAGAATCTGAAAGCATTGAAAGCAATAGTGCCAATTACTTGCTCTCTTAATGTCAGATACGTTTTCTTACATAATATTCATGCACATTAAATTGTTCTAGGAAAGCATTCACCAATATATACCCCCTCTCTCTGTGTATATAATATGTAAGCACGAAAGAAGCTTTACATTTTTAAAAAAAATCTTTTTTCCATCACGTTCCACAGATTCTCTAGTTCTCTATAGAACAGGGGTGTCAAACTCGCAGCATCATGGTGGCATCATGTGACATATCAGGACTTTTTTCCCCTTTGCTAAACCAGGTGGGGATGGAGCCAGCACATGACGCATCTGGCCCATGGGCCACAAGTTTGACACCCCTGCTATAGAACTATAGTTTTATAGGTTTTTTTTTACAAGTATAGCTGAAATAGTAGATATTAACTTGGATTTACATAGAAAAAAATGGCAGTTCAAATGGGCTGACTGGGAGCTGGGTCTGAAAACCTGCATGTCAGGTGTCTGCAAAGTAGCAAACAGCGAATACCTGGATTTTTTTTTAAAGCCTAGGAAAAAGAGGTGCTCTAGAAGTTAAAATTGTATTTTTAAAAAAATGAAAGGTTTAAATCGATAAATCTCACTGTTATAAGCAAAGATCATAGCCACAGTGCTATCTAGGTAATTCTGGTATTGGGGAAGAATGGAATTTATTATGGTTCATGGTGAGAATTTGCTATGTTGAGAGTACAATTCTTTCTTTGCAAAATAGCCAATGAATGTTTAGCTTAGCCTGCAAAAAATAGAAGCACTCTCTCACAAATGGGCTTAAGCACTTAAGGCAATACAAACATGGAAATATATACTTTGGAAGTGGAATAGAAAAGCTTACCCTGACATTATTTTGAAGGTAAGGGATTAACAAAAGGCAATGTCATTCAATTCTACCTTTCAGAAATGATTCTCTGTAGGTTCTGCAACAGAGCACCTGGGCAATGATTTTTGCTCAAATTATGATGTAGTTAAAATCATGCTATTATTTCTAGGTACAGGAATGATTTTGGAAAACTAGAGAAATTGTTTGATCAGTATTTTCTCATTTCAAATAACATAAACATAACATGTGAGGACATTTCTTTAAAAAAGGGAGTGGAGGAATACTTTATTAATCTGTCCCTATTAGTGGTAATTTGAAGTAGGAAGAGGAGAAATACTTATTCATTTTCATCTTTTCATTCCAATTGCTCCATTAAAAACATTTTTATTTCCTCTGTGGCAGATGGGTGGTTAAGCAATAGAAATACAAGCAAACAAACAAACAAATAAATTAAAATAGACTAAAGTAAAAATAGACCACTGGATTATCATCACCAGAATATTACCATCTGCTTCAGAGGATATTATTCAGATAGCCCAATTTTACCAACAAGCAGCTTAGAGCATTTATTCTGTGGCAATGACCATGAGCTCTTAGCATATTGTTTAACCTTAGAATAAGAAGCAAGAAGCAAAAGGCAGCTAGCATATTTCAGTAATTAATTGGTTTGGTTGTAAATTACAGAGGAATTATTGAGTCTGTCATCTGCACCTCTATGATTGTCTGTTTTGGCACTGCAACCAATCAAGACAAACACAGACTTCAACAGATAATTAGAACTGCAAAAAAAAAAAAAAAAAAAAAAAAAAACAATTGCTACCATTATGCCTTCCATGGATGACTGTATACTGCATGAGCCAGAAAGTAGGCTGTGAAAATAACTACAGACTCCTCACATCCTGGTCATAAACTGGTTTTCATTCATAAACAATGCTATAAGACACTGCATGTCAGGACAACTAGACACAAGGACAGTTATCCATCACTCTGCTAAACAACTGATTCCCACAAATTAGCTAGAAAGCTAGAAAGGCAAAATTACCATCATTATTCTCATCTTCCCTAGTACTTATTTCCTTATCTTCTTATGACATAACTTTGTTGCTTGTATCTTACGAGTTCTATTGTTTACTTAGTTTCCTAGTATGATTTATGTTGATTGCTTATATAGTATCCATGACCATCACTAAGTGTTGTATCTAATGTTTTATAGTGAATGTATTTTTTACAATGACTATGATAATGATCCATCATTATTGTTGCATGTATACTAAGAGCTTATGTACCAAATTCCTTGCGGATCTAATCACACTTGGTCAATAAAGAATTCTATAATAAATCAGTTAACTGATAAGCCATGCACTATTAATTAGACAAGACAAAGATATTACAGACAAAGCATCTCTTTTGTTTGGGGATAGTTTCATAGGCTTTCTTTTTTTACATCAGTTAATTCTAGCATTCTGGATGGAGGATCTTCAAACAGTAACACAAATAAGTCAGATCAACCTATCAATACCCAGGATGTTCTCTTCTCCACAATGCACATTTGAGATTTAGGAGTTATTTACATAGCCTCTGCAACCTCTGCTTACCCATAAAACCTGTCGCAATGTAAGTATGCAACAATGCCTATGGGCAGTTGTAGGCAACATTCAATCAGCCTTAACTTATAGCTGAGACTTAAATTAACAAAGAAGAGAAGGTCTGTTGTATACAGTTCTGTAATCTGAAGTGGAAATCATATATGAAATAGCCAAGAAAATATGGTAAAATATGTATTGACGTCAAAGCTAATCAGTAGGATACTTGGAAAACTATAGATTAAGTTCTGTAGCCTTGATTTTCTTTTTTTCTGGCAGGGATCTATATTTTTCATAAGGCATTAAAACAAGTCCTCGTGCTTACTTTAGCAGCAAGCAGTATCTTAAAATATTTAAAGGCATTTTAACTATAGACTTTATTCTTTGGGCTGCATTTCAGGTTGATTTTATTGAGGTTTTATTATAACTACTACTGCATATTGATTATTATTTTTTGCTTGTATATTTATTCGTACACTAACACAGCAGGTATTTAGAGAATGAAGAGAAATTGCTTGCTAAATAAACAAGCTGTTGTTTGAAGATTGATGGTGTTTTCTTTTGTACAGGTTTTCCCCTACAAACTTACTTTAAAATAACATAATTACTAGCTAGTGGCTTTGGATTCAAATCCAAAAAAGGTCACTTGTCTGATCTCATGGCTTGAGATCATTAAAGAATATTCTTCCTTGAGTTCATTTGTCAGGAAAAAAAACTCTGTATCTGAAAACTCAAAAGAAAGCCATTTTTCTTGTTCTAGAAGTTCCTTACTTGAGAAAGTACTTCTCTGAAAGATTGAGTGGCATTGAGATTACTGTCATTTTAGCACCCTGGGATAAAAATTACTTATTTGCATATGTATTTTGAAATATTACGTGGGTTTATTTAGTTTCCCTTTTTTCAGTTTTTTAATGTGATGCTTTGTAGCTTTAGCATTTGGTGAGAGCTTTTGTAAGCTGCCCTGATTTCCTCAGGTGGAGGAGGGTTCACTATATTTTTATCAAAATTGGGTTGAGGTGAATAATAATAGAGGCAGACCATTTTCTAAAGGCTTACCTGGTGCCCATGCTAATGTCTTTTAGATGCCAGACAAAAGATTTTTCTTTCTAAAGCTTTTAACCTTAGAATTTATTTTTTTCTCCTGCTATGGTTCATTTTTAGATTCTTTGTGTGTCTGTTATTGTTATGGTAAATTGTACTAAAATGTTAATGTATATTTCAAATGCAGGTTTGCTTATCTTTCTGGTGAACAAGGTCTCAACTATCTTTAATACATAATGTTCTGAACATTAAGGAATGAGCCCACACCTTAGGAGAGTGGACCTAGAATCAAAATGGAATGTATTGATTATTCATTAGAATTAATATTGGTATTATTAATGTATGGCTCTTAATAAGGCAAATCATGAAGCAGTTTAACAAAGTAATAAGAGAAAGCTATTTAAGCAGTGCAACATCCTGAGATAAAATGCTATATCAGAAGAGACTTTTCATTCTGATTTGCTAAAATCCCTGAACATTTTGTATTTCTGTTGGGCTTATTTCAGCAATGCCATTTCTAAAAATATCCAAATAGCCAGAGTGAAAGGAAAGAAAACCTTACAATAAAACTACTTGCTCTGTGATATACAGAAGTACATTTGAGCACAATGTTTATACATGTTCCAACATTTTTCCAGGAGCGACTGAAAGGAGTCTAACATCTATGTTTTTGAAACTTTGCGAATTCTGCTGCCTTTTTAAAAAAAAATGATAAGTGGTTTGCCTTGGGGGAAAAAAAATCCCTCTCATCTGTTAAAGTAATTATTAGGTCATTTCGACACATGATCTATCAACATCTTTGTTGTATGATTTCCTGAACCCCTCTGGGAGCCTGATTAAGTTCTCAGAGTTCATCCATGTCTGTTTTACTCCATACTGGGCACCTGCATGAAGCTGAAGCAATGAGTTATTTTTCTGCCTGGTGAAAAAGCAGAGCCTGTCACATCAATTTTTTATGCTGAAATGATTCAACAAATTGCCTTGCTTGGCTCAGGAAGTGCTGCTAGAGGCTTGTTTATGATCTTTTGTCAGACAAAGTGCCATTCAAAGAATCACTTGCCTTTCCCTGCTCCTCTCACAAATATCAAGCAATTTCTGTAAAAGGAAACAGAAAATAAAAATGTTTATGATTTATAGAGTTAGATAGCTTGGAAGTCCGTTTGCCGGAAGGCATAGGTGGAATATCTTAGTTCTTAATGATATCAAGCCGGTTACCAATCTCAGTTTTTGCCTTTTTGAGAGTGTGGTGACCTTTTAAGATTGTTCATGGCATCTCAGACCCACAAAGTAAAACCTAAGACATGAACAAAATTGACAAAATGAACAAATTGTTTGGGCTGGAGAGCTATATTCTTTAGTTCAAAAGTTCAGAAGATTTTCATGTGATAATCAGGCTTTATATAATGAAGCCCGAGCTTCTCTGAAGCACTTCTTTGGTTAGGATAAGACAAGGGTCAGGAACCCACGGCTCTGGAGCCACATGTGGCTCTTTCATTCCTCTGCTGCAGCTCCCTATCATCAGTTGACTCCACAATTGTAGGGCTTTTGGTTAGGACAGGTAGAAGAAAGAGAATGCTGCTCAGGAGGAGACTCTATGGTGTGGGTAACCAGACTTCTAGTCAGCTCCAGAATTGAACGAGGGACTTCTGGTTAGGATCTTTGTGGCTCTTTGAGTGTTTAAGGTTGTTGGCCCCTGAGATAGGAGAACAGCTGCAAGAGGAAAATGGGAAATGTTCAAGATAGTGTATGGCTGATTCATTTTCAGCACCAGGGATTTTGAAGTGATAGTGCTGAATTGTCACCTGCGATCCTGTCATGTAGAAACTACTGCATACTTGTTTTCTACTTCTGAAACTTAGGTATAACAAGAGAACTGGCTTGCTTGCCTCTTTCCTGCACAAAAACTATAAATGTAGTAGAATCTGAGAATATAAGAACCGGCTAATCTTTCATCCTTGAAATTCAGAAACTGCCTTATACTGGATCTGATCAATGGCCTTACACTGTTAACAGGCAGACAGAAGACTATTTCATCCTCTGACAGCTGCTGCTGCTGCTTCTTTTAACAGAAAAATAGCAAGGATTATACTTGGTACTTCTAAGCAGAAACCATTATCCTGCAATAGACAGCCATATGCTTCTAGGGACTATATATCCAAAGCGATGGATTAATGTAGATTTTTAGGTTATATTAGAATAGTATATTTATTTTTGAAAGGTTAGTATTTTATCAAATATGCCATCTTACAACATATGAGAAGCCAAGAATACTACTCTGATCACATGTCCAGATAGTGTGTGTGGGCTGAGTTACTGTACACCTGATTAAATACATTTCTAGTCAAGATGGAAAAATTATTTCCTCTTCCATACTTAGTGTGACAGGAAGAACAAAAACACAGCCAAAATAAATAAAAACTAACTTTTTTAGTCTAAATCTGTAAATGCTTTTGAAGATATTTTAAAGAGGATACAATTACAGTATATATACAATTATGTATTTAAAAAAGCTTACTCAACTAGATTACTTTTTTCACTATTTGTGTTTTGAAGGGCAAAAATTAATCCAAAATGTTACATATGTGAATCTCAATCAAGTAGATGGCATCCTTAGAATATCAGTACTGCTACTTGTGAATTAGATCCTTGTGCCTCAATCACTCAAGGTCTTCTGGGAGAGTTCAATCAATGGTTAATTTTTTCTCAAGTGACAAAATTATCCTGCCAGCCCTAGAGAAAACATTGTTCTACCCCTCTATAAGCCATCAATGGATCCAGGAATCTTGGGTAATTTCCAACCTGTTTCAAATATCTTTTCCTTTTAGAGATTGAAGGGGCAATAAAATTCAAAGGACTGGAGAAGAGAATTATTGCATTCTTTTCATTTGGGTTCATGGCCTGGATACAGCACTAAGACAGTATTGATTATGCTTGTGGATGGTCTCTGGGGTAAGAGTGATGTGACTTTCTTTGTTTTGTTGGATCTCTCAGCAGTATTCATTACCAGTTATCATGGTATCCATTTGGACCATCTTCACATGGTGAGGTGGAGAAGAGGGCATTGATTTACAATCCCCTGGTGCAGGTTAAGTTAGAAGGTAGAGTAAGATCCAGCTCAAGATACTTGCTTTGTATGGTCTCACAGGACTCAATGTTCTCCACATTTTTACTATTTAGCATTTAAATTAAACTAATGAGTGCGGCCAACCATCAACACAGGGTCATTAGTACTTTGATAATATCCTGTTCTGCTAGCTGGAATCTGAAAAGGTGTAGGGAGAAACATGCTTAAGGCTGAACCAGAGCAAGACCAAATGACTTTGGTTTTAAGCTAGGGACCACGTTTTACCATTTGTTGTTCTCAAAGAGTAACATTGCTTCAGGCAAAAGAGATACACAATCCCCAGGAGGGTTTTATCCAAATCCAACCTACAGACTAATTAAATTCCTTTATGTATTGTAAGACCTTTCTCACAGTCAATCATCCCCCTACTAACCTTTTTTTAATGCTTAGTCTTTAGTGCACATGGGAGGGCAGACTTTTAAAAAAATATAAAGAAGAAGTAGTTTATTCATTTAAAAACTTATTAGTTCACTTATTAATTGGTGATAGCCCGGAACAATGGTTTCTTACAGATGTTACAGAAGGTATCTATACTCAAATTCACTGCTGAATTTTACATAAATATAAAGCTAATTAAATAGTAATAACCTATATTTTGGATTATATAACATGCCCATTACATTTCAATATACATTACATTCGATTTTTCTACCCAAATTTGTAATTTGCCTTGTTATGTGATATCATCTTTTCTAAATATATATTTTATTCCTCTAGATGGCACTATAATGCTATCTCATGCAATATTTGGAATAAGGTTAGTTTACATTGTTTTTCTGCCAGTAAATAAAGTAATCAAAGCTGCTCTGTGATATGCCTCCAGTTCCTTATCAGCTATTACATATTGGGCAAGTTCTGTGATACATTTATTTCTATACTATTAATAAGATATTACGCTACAATCTTTATATATGCTTGATGGATAATGGGGAAGTAATGCTTCAGTAACACATAATGGCAGAATTTTTGGTGCATAAGTAAACAATTAAATGAAGAATTCCATCCTAAAATGTATAAAAATGTAAAAAAAAGTTTTATGTTCTGAATTTTACTTAAGTAAGTAGGAAATATAATTAGAGAAGGGGGAAAAAATCAAAATGTGCCAAGGGTGGGTTTTAAATTGAAGATGATGTTGCCTGGCATTCTAATAGCATTCTTCAAATTAGCCAGGGTGATGGAGCAATAAAGTCTTATCCAGCTCCAGGGATATCTTCAGGGTTTGGTGAAAATGTCAAGATGGTGCAAACAAAGCTTGTTTTCTTTTATGTGAATTGCACACATAGCACTCTTTTAAAAAGGCAGAGTTTGATTCCACCATCATTGTCTCCATCTGGAGATTTTTTAATTACATTCCTCATACAATCCTATTTATCCCCCTCTCTATCTATTCCATTGTGCCCCCCCCCCCTTCTGTTTTCCTTCTCTCCTTGCTTTCCTATTTTAATCTGGATTTCCTAATATAAGGAGTGAATTCATTCCATATAAATATTGCTATGAGTAGGAAAGTAATCATGCCAGCTTCCGATTGTACAGATTTGTCTATTTTAACATACTTTTGAAAATCTCATTTCTTTGCCCTTTTAATATAAGGAGCATGACAAACTTGCCACCATTTTTTAGTCTCTGATCTGTTGTTTATCAAAGCAAGTAGGTGATACTAATGAAAAAATGTTCCTGCTGAGATACCATCCGGAGTGTTTCTGTAATAGTCCCATAAGGAAATACCTAATGAAGGCTTATTTCTGAGCTATCAAACAGACTTATTTGTTTCTAACTGCAGCTAGCTGCTCATGAATCTGAAAGCATGTCAGCTTTAACTGAATTACATGCTAGAAGCAGTGGAGCAGATAATGGAAGGTCCAGTTCCATTTTAGAGTTTAGCAAGCTCAAGTCTTAGTCCTGAATCCCTATTCCTAAAAAGGCGTCTGCTTTTAACCGCTGTTGAAATGAATAAAATGTAGCGACCAAGATTAGCAAATTTATTGTGCACTGCACTGAATGTATTAGTAGTTTTAGATCTAAAGTAGGCAAAAGACCGATTTTTGATGATCATATCATGCAGCTTATTTTTGTTTTGTGAAGAGCATACGTCATTCCAATGAACTATTATCATAGTCAAGATATATGCAAATGCACCTATCCCCAATACTCCCACGCACATATTCTGTGCATGCCATGTTATTTGTTGATACACTTTTCTATTCTGAATTATAGGACCCAGGAAGTTTTCTTAATGGTCTAGTTTACACAATATTTTTTTATTTGTTAGTTTGTTTTGGTGATTAATCTCTGTAAAGTATGGTGCCAAAAGTCAGGGCAGAGTCTCCCTTATGTAGAATCAAGTGGAACCATAAGGTCTGTTGATGTAGGAAATATACTTCTATTTATACAGTCTTTTTCAAATCCTATCTTAAATCTGAATACTTAAACTCTGTTCTATAGCGAAGTACTCCAAAATTATCTTGGTTACATTTTACTCTGCTATTCAATCTGTTTTTATAACTTATCAGGGTAATTTTATTTCTGTTTTCCAAGAAATCTGTTGCTACATTCAATTTTGGTAAAAATGATCTGCACTTCTTCATCTGAACTATTAATAAAATACTGAAGAGTTCAGGCTCTTGTGGCACTCCACTTAACATACTATTCCAGTTGGATGAGGAACTGTTAATGAACAAGCTTTCTGTGTGATTTTGAGTATGTTTTTGCTTAATTATTATGCCACCCTTCCTAACTGTCCTTGGCTGATCTTAGAAAAGCTACGTAGGGACAATATTAGTGTGAGCCCTTAGTCATTGGCTTGAATGATGAGGAAGAGCCAGCTCCAGGGACATCTAAGAAGAGCTATGGGGAGCACCAGAGGAACGTGCAAGTTTCTGTGGCAAAATCAAATGGTTGAGGAGAAGCTGTGCCAGGAATGTTGGGGGGAATCCAAGAGAGAGTGGCCATATGAATAGCCAGCTGTGCAGGCCAGAGAAGTGTGGTGGCAGCCAGTCATGCAAAAGAGTACAAATTGTCACCTCTGTCCCAGATTGCACAGAGCTGAATGGAGGGAAGCACAACGGAGATTGGTGAGGATATGTGTGAAGAGGCAACATAGCTTGAAACTGACTCTGAGGACTGCACATGCAGAGTTGGGACCTGGGAAATGACTATGGGGTGGATTTTGTGAAATAAATAAACACTTGCTATGTGTGCATGTATGGAAAGGAACAATTTGGATGCAAAGCCATCAGGAAATCTCAGTTCTTTAGATTAAGTTGGAAAGTTTAAAAAATCCTGAAAGAAGGTAACGGCAAACTTCCTTCTATACTGTTGCTAAGAAAACAACATTGACATTCTATCTATCATATTTTTCAGACTATAAGATGCTCCAGACTGTAAGATGCACCCCAGCTTTTGGGGAGGAAACTAAGAAAAAAAACTGCCTCTGCTTCCAGAAATTTGCTTCCTTGCAGCAAACAGCAAACAGCCTCATCAGCTTCAGCACAGCCTGATTTAGCACGACCAGCTGATTGGCAGTTGGATCTGCCTCCTGGAATTCCACCTATTAGCTGTTCCAGGCTGCGGGGATCACTACTCATCGCCATCATCGCCGCTGCTGCCTATCGCTGCCTACACACACCTTATTTTTGGCCCATTCCAGGCAGCGGGGCTAAGCAGCAGAGATCTCCATTGCCTGGAACAGGCCAAAAATGGAGTGCATAGATGCCAGAAATGGGATGCACAGAGGCTGAAAATGGGCACATGGAGGTGGCGATAGGTGGCAGCAGTGATGGGCAACAGCCATGACAGTGGCGATGCGTGGTGGTGAACCCCGCAGCCTGGAACTGCAGGTAGGCGGAATTCCAGGAGGAAGATCCAACCGCCAATCAGCTGCTCATGCTAAATCAGGCTGTGCTTAAGCTGACCAGGTTGTTTGCTGTTTGTTGCAGGAAGCAAATTGCTGGGAGGCAGAGGCCAAAGGATGGGGGCTGGTGGGTGGGTGGTGCTTCAGCAACATTTGCTGTATAAGACACATGGACATTTCCACCCACTTTTGGGGAAGAAAAAAGTGAATCTTAAAATACGGTAATCATCAGAAATAATTTGAATAAATTATTAGCTCTGCCCATAATGAACTTTCTGATTATACAATAGTGTCATACAACATTGCATCATAGGTTACAAGGAAATCAAGATTTACTATGGCTATATGATTTAACAATCTGCTAAGTGTGTTGTTCAATCAAAATCTGAGGAAGGGAAAAATCTGGAAAGGGTTATACCAGAAAAATCTATATTGACTTCCAGTAAACAATGTTTTCAAGCATTGTTCTCAAATGTTTAAAGATCAGCCATCTCATAGCATAGAATTTTTCTATGTGTCATTGTCAAACTAACTGATTTATAGTAACTCAGAACCTCCTTTTAACCTTTTCAAAAAACAAAAATATCTGTTGTCCTCTAATCATTTGATACTTCATCTATTTTTTAGTTTTTCTAGCATAATAAATTAAGTATTGATTAGATTAGTTCCTTTGATATTCTAGGAACCAATTGATCTGGCTCTGACATTTAAACAGATTCAAAATAATATTTGAATGTTCTTGATTATGGTTTTATTGGCTTCAGTCTTCAATCTTGTCCCTTCATTCTGTTCCTCATAATTGCCTGCTAGAACTATATCTTCTTCAAGAAGACTGAGCCAAAATATTTCAGTCATTCTGACATTTCTTCATTAGCAAGAGCTCTTTGCTTTTCTTCACTAAACAACTGGTATACTTTTTTCTTCTTCCTTTTATTCTAGTATTTGTTCTTCAGTAATCTGGAAATTTCCTTATTCTCTAGAATATTACAAAAATAATATATAAAGGCTCAAGTGGATAGTCAGCAAGTTCCTTTAATATTCTGGGGCGTAATGTATTGTGTTGGTCACTGACAATTTAAGCTCAGTTCATAAGGTCTCATCTTATGTTTCTATCAAACTCAAACTTTAATCCTGAGCCTTTAATTTTCTTCTTAGGCCCAGTACTCTTCAATATTCCAATAAATGACTTAGATGAGGGAGTAGAAAAGGAACTCATCAAATCTGCAAATGACACTAAGCTGGCAGGAATAGCCAATACCACAGAAGACAAGCACAGGATCCAAAAAGATCTTGACAGATTTGAACAATGGGTCCTATCCAACATTATGAAATTTAATGTGGAGAAAAGCATCTAGGCAGGAACAACCAAAAATACAAGTATAGATTAGGTGAAATCTGGCTCAAACACAGTAACTATGAGAGGGACCATGGAGTCCTAGTGTACGAACACTTAAACATGAGCCCGCAGTGTGCGGCAGCAGCCAAAAAAGCTAATACAAGCTTGGCTGTAAAAACAGAGGCAGAGAATCAAAATCACATAAAATATTAGTACCACTTTATAAATCCTTAGTAAGATTAATGCATAGATAACTGTGGGACATTACACACCCACCCACACCCACACCCACAAACTATGGCAGTGCTAGGAAAACACCAAAAAAATAAAATCCCCCCCCCCCAAAAAAAAAAGACTGCCAATGAAACCAGTTTTTTTTTCCTAAGCCTAAGAACAGGAAAGACAAAGTCACTGGAATAAAAACCATCAAGGCAATGTGGAAAATTATAAAGGACAGGCACTCACAGAACCATCAACCACCTCAGAATTACCTAAACAAGGAGGGTAAAACACACTGCCTTGCAACAAACCTGGCCTGCCCATAGAAAAGCAGCCACTTTGAGACACATAAACCTGGTCTGAACACTTAAAAGCAACATATTGCATCACAAATAAAACATTTGCAAAAAGGAATAACATTTCTTGTAATAAACATTCTATAAACAATAAATAAATAAAAATTCCCTAAACTAATTAAAAACTACCATGTTCAGAGAACACCAAAGGACCCCACAGTCCTTTCCCTCCTTATCTTTTTCTTTTTTGTCCCAACTTTCTCCTCCTCCCCCCCAACCCCACTCCCTTCTAGCACTGATGATGTTACCAAACTAGGAGTGCTGGAGAGGAACTCTCACAGGGCGAAGAGCTTCCCGCTACAGGCACAATCTATCTGCAGCCGTAAATGACTGCAAGCAGCAGCTTCAGTCACCTGCTCGCAGCTGACAGTTGCGTTTGGGAGCGGAGGTGGTGGCAGCAGAAGTGGGCACAGACGGGATGTCCCCGCTTGCTGAGTAGAACGAGGCGGCGGGGATGCGTTGTTTCAGGGTGCCCCAAGCGCCAGCTCCTCTGAGTGTAGCCCATTCCCCCTCCCAAGAAGACCGTTTTCTTTTTAAAAACGCCTCTGCAGACGATCTTGAAAACCTGCGAGGCATTCCCCCACCCCATTCCTGGTTGCCTGTAGCCTTGGAAGCTTCCGAAACTTCACAGTAAAAGCAATTAAGAACTTCTCTCGGTCGTGAGATTTTCTTTACTGTGCAAACGCTTGCTTTAAGGCTGCAGGCACCCAGGGAGGGGGGCAGGGGGAAATGCTGCCCATCTGTCCCCTTCCAAAGCAACCTTGCAGGTTTTCAAGATCATCCGGAGAGGCATTTTTTAAAAAGAAAAACCCTGCAGGCACCCAGCGACAGGGGCTAGGAGCTAGGAACCCGGAAGTTAATTACTTCCGGGTTCACTGATGAACTGGTTCGCACGAACCGGTGCGAACCGGGAGGAACCCACCCCTGGTTCACATGTATATTAGATGGGAAATACTATTATTCTCTCCCACACTATTCAATCATTATTCAAATAAAACACACTAACCTGTAGCCACATGGTTATCTGGGTTTTTAAAAAAATAAAATCAGTCTGGTATTGATGTTTTCCTGATCTTACACCATATCTCTTTTAAGTCACATAAATCAATTTCTGCAAATGTCAGGCTCTAAATCTCCAGTGAGATGGAAGCACATGAAACTTCATTATTGTTTAGAACTCCACTTAATGGAGGATGTTTTGTTCAAAGCATTATTACAAAGAATATCAGCTTCATATCCAAATTTTAAGAAGTACTGAAGTTTTTATTATGTTTCTATTTCAGGTAACTGTTCCCTGTTACAATGGTGTCACAATCTGAACAATGACAGTGTTGTGTAGAAATTGCACCATGACTCAGAGTAAGTATGTAAATCAGAAATATTTTATTGAACTAAAAGGGGCTCCTACTGTTGTATTTCATAAACAGGGATGGCATATTCTAAGAAGAAATAATAATTGAAATATATGAACCCACAGATATTTTCATGAAATACTATTATGTTAATGAAGATTATTATCAATTCATAATCCTACCTAATTAAATTTGATCAATGGTTTTTCACAAGAAACTTCATGCAGCTCAGTATCCTGAATGGGTCAGGAAATCTTAATTCAAGGAAAAACGAAACGAAAAAAAAAACCTGAACTAATTGATGTTAGCATGTCAGTTTACCCACAAAACAGCTGAAGAAAGAGTTTTTACCTTTCTCTCTTTCCAACTATTGATACTGATTTTATAATTTTTTAAATCTGTATGTGGAGAGAACATTCAGCAAATGAATGCCTCAGAGTAAAATGTTGTCTTGGGTAGCTTTTTCAGGATTTATGCCAAGAATGGGAAGGCTTTTGGAGAGTGGGGAGCTACATTTAATTTGGGAAGACAAGGGATGTGGTGGGCAGAATGATAATCTTTTTTCTTTCTTTTCTTTTTCTTTTTTGTGGTAACTCTATTTTGAAACCTATAACATAGTTTTGTTTTCTGTCTCAACATGATAGCAAACCATAGACTGATTTTCAGAACCCATGCTCTTGAACTTCTGAATGAGCTCTGGGACTCAAAAAAGAGACTTGGGAATAGAATCATCTGAATATTTCAGGAAGCTGGTACACCACAAAACTCCCACATCAAGATGAATCCAAGTCCTGCATTAATTACCCTTTTCAAGACTGAAGGGGAATCTCAGAGTCTAAAGGATGAAAAGCAGGACGTCTAAAACCTCCTCTTCCAGAAGCCCTCTGTTAGCCCTCCAAGATTAAGATGACCAGACGTCCCGCTTTTGGCGGTACAGTCACGATTTTTCAAAATTTGTCCCGTGTCCCACTGCGTGTTCAAAAAGTCCCGATTTAAAGAGGACGCCGTTAAAAAATTTTTTTTATTTCTCTGAAGTGTCGTTCCCGATGTGGCCTTTAGAGGGCAGTGGTTTCCCTCCCTCCGCTCGGCTTGCTCGCAGCCCTCCCTCCCCTCCTGCTCTTCCGATCATCTCTCCCTTCCTTTCCATCTGGTTGCTTTTCTCTGGTCTCCTTTGGTGAGGGGGGGGCGGGAGGGGGGAGAAGACCTATCATTTTCCTTCCTTTAAAAAAAAGGGGGGGAAAACCCAGGATTTATTGCAAATAAAGAAATCCACCCCAAATGGATCGGGAGGCGGGAGGGGAGTGAGAATTAGAGGAAAGGGGGATTTTCCTCCCGTGCCTTGGATTTCATTTACTTCTTTATTTATTTTTTAAAAAGTTGCTTTTCTTGTATTTCCTTTGCTCGTTTGTTTGGTTGAGGGGGGGGGATGAGTGGAGAAAAAAAAGAGAGATCTGGGAGTTTGAATTGGTGCGGCTGGAATTGGGGCTGTGGGATGGGGATTGCAGTGTCTGTGTGTATAATTTGGAAGAGGTCGGGGGGATGGAGAAGATTACCTTCTCTCCGCTGCTCTTCTCTCATCTCCTTCTGTCGGATGGGGTTGGGAGTGGGTGGGTAGGTGCGTACGATCCCCTCTTATTTTTTTAATCTACCCCATTCCTCCTGAGATCTCGTAATTGCTGTAACCGAGCACTTAACAGCTGCAAATAAAAGACCCTGCTAGCTGCTAGCCTTTTGTTGCTGGTAAAAATCGTACACACACACACACACGCCCCCATACACACAAACATTTTGACTGCTCTTTTTGTGCATCCAGTGTGAAGTGAGCAGGAATGAAGGCTGGACACACACACACACACACACACACACACACACAGAGAGAGAGAGAGAGAGAGAGAGAGAGAGAGACACAGAGACACACACTAATAGCTCCAGACTCTTAAAAACTCATCCATCTTTCCCCCTTTTCATCCATCCATCCCTCTTCATTCTTTACATTTCTCTACACATTTCTCTATTTATTGTATTAAGTCTTATCTCTTTTTTTAAATTATTATTCTGCTTGTCTTCCTGGGCAGCCTTGACGCCCCCCTCACCCCCCAAAAAAGAGGCAAGTTAGAAATTTAAATTTCCATCCAGCATGACTAAGGTGTGCTTTATCCAATTTTTTCCTCTTGAGCTTCTGTGGGCAAGGGCAGTCTACCTGCCAGCGTCAGGAGTCATGGGAAAGAAGCAATATAGGGGGATTTACAAACTATATTCGTGTACACTTTCTAAAGATAATGCAAGCTAGCCTTAGCTTTCAAACAGTTCATTTAGTGACCAAAGTTACAATGGCATTGAAAAAAGTGACTGATGACCATTTTTCACACCTAGCGACCATTTTCACACTTAGCGACTGTTGCAGCATCCCCATGGTCATGCGATCAAAATTTTGATGTTTGGCAACAGATTTATATTTATGATGGTTTCAGTGTCCTGGGGTCATATAATCACCTTTTGACAAAGTCAAATGGGGAAACCAGATTCACTTATGTTACTAACTTATCAGCTGCAGTTATTCACTTAAGAACTGTGGCAAGAAAGGTGGTATAATGGGCTTAGTGACCAAAGTTACAATGGCATTGAAAAAAGTGACTGATGACCATTTTTCACACTTAGCGACCATTTTCATGCTTAGTGACCATTGCAGCATCCTCATGGTCACACGATCAAAATTTTGATGTTTGGCAACAGATTCGTATTTATGATGGTTTCAGTGTCCTGGGGTCATGTAACTGCCTCTTTTGTGACCTTTTGACAAAGTCAAATGAGGAAACCATATTCACTTATGTTACTAACTTATCAGCTGCAGTTATTCACTTAAAAACTGTGGCAAGAAAGGTGATATAATGGGCTTAGTGACCAAAGTTACAATGGCATTGAAAAAAGTGACCGATGACCATTTTTCACACTTAGCAACCATTTTCACACTTAGTGACCATTGCAGCATCCTCATGGCCACGTGATCAAAATTTTGATGTTTGGCAACAGTTACAATTTATATTTGTAAATTGTAGTTATGTTGAAATAAAAAAAATATTACAATACTATTTTTGCGTTGTATGAAAATGTTTGTTGCTCCGTATAAAATTTTTAATCAAGCCCCCCCGCCCCGGGCAAAGGTGTCCCTCTTTACCAATCTGAAAATCTGGTCACTTTATCCAAGATAGATCTGATTCTGAATGCAAATTCTACTTGTGTTATATAATGTTATGATAATAGAATCCTGCAAGTCTGAATTTGCTTCCCCATTGGTTTACATTATCTTCAAGAGAATTAGGGAAAGTCATGTCTCAAATCCTTTTTCAGATTTCATTTCTGCCTTGGACTCATATGCCTTTTAGTGGATCTTGACTTGGTTGTTCTGTTCTTCAAGATTATCCCTTTATTCCACTACATTCTCTTGAACTTTACACACTAGTCTGTCCATCCTTCCTTCATTCCCTCCTTCCTTTGTAACTTTCATTATCCTATCTAGTTTCATTTTTCCATTTTCCCTATTAAATATCATCCTATTTATTTCAGCCTGCTGTTCAAGTCTCTAAAGTGTTTTTTTTTAAAGCTCTCTTAAAAAAATTAGCCTCCCCTTCCAGTTTGCAAGATGATTCTACAGAAATACCATAACTAATCTAAAAGGATGGATACAGGCTTATGTTTAAACATCCAGTTCTTTAATATATACAAAAAAATAGCAATAATTAGTGCAACACAGAAAAATAAACCAATATTCTAGCACAAAACCCAGGCGCAGTGTTTTTATTAATTCTTACAGAAGAAAGCATTAGCATCCAGTTAACCTAAAATGGATTAGACGGTTTTATACTGCTCAAATGTCAGTCTTCAGCATCTTCTCCCCCGCACCCCTCAGGGCAGGTGAAAGACATATGAAGCAGAGGAAAACACTTTCTGGACAAGAATACCAATTTCAAAGAGAAGAATGTGCCATAGGATTTTTACTACTTAATACAGACGATTCCTCAAGGATTGAAAATGATGGAAAATACCACCCACACAGAAAGATTAAGAGTATATTAGAGGCATATTTTAAGGCAGGGTTTGGAATATGATTCCTTTTCAGCCAAAATTAATTCTGCCTTCCCCCTTCTATATTGAATTTACATTTTGCTTTCTTCATTCATATTCAGATGTAATTTGTAAATTGTTTTTTATGGCTAATATTTAGAGAACAAAATCAAACCATTCCAAGTTTAGTTTATGAGAATATCAGTAGTTGGACTCTATTGCTATATTGTCATGGTTTCATATGATATAAATATTGTAAGCCTATACCATTAAGACAATTTTTATCCATCGGCACCCTGTATATTTTCTTTTCTTTACAATATGGCCCAGGTTGGACAAGGTTGTCCTAGGATGTTGTCATGAGTAAGCCCGTGAATAAGAACTGAGGAGATTTTGCTCTTCAGATGGTTCCATGGCTTTCAATAAATGGGCAAAGCAAGAACATCAAAGGGTTGCTTTTTTTCAAAATATTATGTACCTAATTTCACAATGCATTCCATAGACAGGGACAAGTAATCACAAATATGACTACTACCATGGATGCTCACGTTTTTCAGACTGTTTAATTAAGTGGAGCATAAGAACAAATTAATTATAGATGACAGTCATACTTGCTGGCAGAAGCTCAGAGACAGTTTATAAAACTGAGCGGCTAAGTTAAGATTACAATATATATGATTTGGAGATGTTACCTTAAAATTATGTCAATTAATAATAATAAAGGGTTAAATTGGCTTAGTATCAAGTCAGACAATTAAGGTTAGGAAAATAGGTCACCAGCTTGTGTTTTGCTGTCATTAGCAAAAGAAAAGTGTCAATAAAAATGCCAACTTTTATTCATACTACTTGCATTTCTCTCTCTAATTATTTCACCTAATTTTCCACACTTTTTCACCATGTTTAATACAAAGCAGAAAAATTAGTGAATTTTTTTTCTTCTTTTTTCTTCTTTCTTCTTAAAATAATTATTAAATACAGGGACTGATGTGGACAGAATGAGCTCTTTGCTGAATATCTATGTAGTAAGTAGATGTTTCTTTGGCTGATTGAACAATAGATACTTGATTGGACAGAGTAAGGACCAAACACGTATTGCTTAAGATGTAGCTGATAGTTAAATGCATTTCTTTTTGATACTCTGTGTGTGTGTGTGTGTGTGTGTGTGTGTGTGTGTGTGTGTGTGTATGTTGTAAGCTGTTGAGAGAAGCAAAGTGAAAGGCTATTGGACCCAAAGTACTTTTCCCAAAGCCTTGCCCACCACACACTGTTTTTCATACAGCTGTTTTGTCATCTGATGTGATTTGATTTGATATCTTTTTCTTTTTGAAATGCTTTGCAAGTTCTAAGGTCAGCCATTTGTGGTAGGGTAGCCTTTCATGTACATGTAGTTCGAGCTTACACACTTTAGTGACCATTCAAAGTTATGGCAACACTGAAAAAGTAATGATCAGTTATCACACAACCATAATATTATCCCTGTTGTTATATTATTGAATTTAGATGTTTTGTAACCATCTGGTCACACGATTGCCATTTTTACACTTAACAATTAATTTCCAATGAACAGAGTCAGTGGAGAAGTCGTAAATGAAATTGTAAGTCACAAGCAAAGCACTATGATGCTTTCTTAACAATAATGGGTTGAAGATGATAACAGAAGTGACATGCATCTGGTGCAGTCGTGCATTTCTTAGCAATGGAATTGCCTGTCTCAATTATGGGTATTAAATGAGACTAGTTGTGTATATTGGGTGTGTCCCACATAAACCTTCAGTGTAAACAATAATTAATCTGGATGAATAATTGCAAGATAGCAGTATAACTAAGAAAGAGCTTCAGCATAACATGTCCCGAAAACTGCTGTGTAGCAGCCAGAGGAAAACGTACTGCTACATCTGGTTAGAAAAAGGCTCCAACAGTAGAAACAATTTGAGCTATGTTCTTTATTCACATTCCTGTACCAAATGTTGTCATTTCTTTTTTGGTTGCCTTGGCCTGTGAATACTTCTTGTCAGTAATTTACATTTAAAGTTATTCTTGTTTGATTCAGTGTATCACCTCAGGTTCTACTTCATTTATGTACTCACTGTCTTAGAGACCCTGAACTTTTACCTACAGTTTACCATGCAAAATAAGCATGAATTCTTGTCAGGGAACCCGATTATACAAAAGAAAACATGGGAAGAGTCTTCTCATTCAAATTTATGAGTTTTTTTTTAAAACCTGACAACATCAACTCTTCTCTTTAAATGTTTTTTTTTTCTTTTTCACTACCATATAGCAATTTTTAAGCCCAGCAGATCAGTGTTCTAAAGTAAGTCACTGCTTTGACAATGAACATGAATGGGAAAACTAAGGCTCTTTGGCTATTGCTGAAATGACTCAGCATTGACAAGAAGAGTGCTGGGAGTCAAGATTAGAAATTTCTGGAGGCCTACAACTCTTAGACCCATAACAGTATGTCCCCAAGTAGTTGTTGACAGAATGTAATACTTTCACTGTCTTTCCATTTTCAAAGTTTCTCTCAGCCGGGAGTCCTGACTATGGGAGAATATAGGAAAATCAGAAGAAGTTGGCATTTTAAAATCTTTCCTTCTGAATCAGTGGTGGGATTCAAAGATTTTTACTACTAGTTCTGTGGGCGTGGCTTGGTGGGCGTGACATGGCTTGGTGGGAGTGGCAAGGGAAGGATACTGTAAAATCTCCATTCCCTCCCCACTCCAGGGAAAGGTTACTGCAAAATCCCCATTTCCTCCCGATCAGTTGGGACTTTGGAGGCAGAGAATAGATGGGATGGGGCCAGTCAGAGGTGGTATTTACCACTTCTCCGGACTATTCATAATTTCCATTACCAGTTCTCCAGAACTGGTCAGAACCTGCTGAATACTACCTCTGCTCTGAAACATTCTAATACAAAGTATAGTAGCAGATGGGACAGATTGGAAAAAAAATCTGGAATGATATAGGTGAAAAAGGAAAACATAATTCTTTCCTGTTTGCCATTAACTTGAAGAATAGCCAGCCTCTGAAGGTGGTCTTTGCACAGGAAAGAAATTTTACTTCCATTGGCACCAATAAATTCTCAGTATAAATTCTAGTGTCACAGAGGAAAAAAAATATCTTCAGATCCAAAGGCAAGAAAGTTTAAATTCCCCTTTCTACTTGCCTACCATCGGTCAGTTGATACTTTTTTCTTATTTTGAGAAACCTGTAATCCAAAGGTACATTTAGTATTAGAGAACTTTGGGTCTTATTTTCCAAAGCAAACATTTGGTCTTATTTATTGTCATATAATACTATCTGATTTTTTAAAAAATTATATAATATAAATGTACCCAATAATTTAAAGCTTATTAGCATCATATCTAGATAACAATAAAAATATATAATTGAAATAAATGTTTCATTTATTAAATATTTTATTGAAGTTTTTAAAAGACATAGTAAAAACAAAAACAAATTAAACTGAAAATAAATTAAAGAAAAATAAGTGTAAAAAGTGCAAGAGAAATGAAGAAACAGAAAAGAGAAACTAAAAGGAAAAGGGAAAAAGAAACAAAGGCAATTGAGCACAAGCTAACAAAATAACTCTTTATCCACTTTTAAAATTACTGGACAAATAAAACTCTTCTTCCCATTACTGATATAATTGTATTTTGGATCTCACAGCAAAAATACAAATGTTTCAAATTTCGGTGTGTGTGTTTTGTGTGTGTGTGTGTGTGTGTGTGTGTGTGTGTAAACTTTTTGCCAATTATATATTGTTTTTAAACTCTTAAGGGTCTATTAAAGTAGGTAAAAGTCACCAGATGCCAAATTAAACTGACATTTGACATCTGACATTAAATTGAAGGTCTCTAATATCTCTATGATAATAAATAATCATTTCTGAAAGGGGATTTTTTTTTCAAAGTTGCAAAATGAAAAGAGAAAAGATTCCACTGATATTTTGAGAATTTCTTGATATTGGAATCATTTCCAGGAAACTTATATTGTCAGTACAAAAAGAAACTTGGACATTTTTGGAAAACAGAGAGAAGCTTGCGAGTTTTATTAATATTTAACATTATTGTTTTACCAATTTAGCCACATTTCAACAATACCAATTTTCTGCTGCCTATATCATGGTTGTATTTTCAAACATTGTTAGTTGTATTTAACATGCCACCATACAGTACATTCAGAAAACTTTTGTTTAGATTTCAGCTTCACAATGATTTTGCTGTTATCTACTCCAGTTGCCTTTTCAATATATTATCCTACATAACTTCCAAACCATGAATCAAATGCCTGTGGAAAAGAAGGTTATTTAAAACCAACTCCAGATGACTTCATAGACATGCCACATTGTTATCTTGTCAATAACAAAAAAGTGGTTTGCCCTTATTATCTTCTGGGACCTTTTTTTTTCCAATTCACTCTTTAGTGAATTCCAATTCACTCTTTAGTTTTCCTTGTATATTCTATACAAGTAGGGCAGTGGTGAGATTCAATTTTTTTTACTACTGGTTCTGTGGGTGTGACCTTGTGGGCATAGCATGCTTTGTGGGTGTGGCAGGAGAAGGATACTGCAAAATTCCCATTCCCCCCCCAATCCTGGGGAAAGGTTACTGCAAAATCCCCGTTCCCTCCCCATCCCACTCACCCTCTTTCCAGCTCCGTTCTCCTGTTCAGGGCAACAAAAGAAGATCAGCTGGGAGGCTGGGAGGCAGCAGGGGCAACTAGTCAGAACCGGTCTGACCAGTTCTCCAGAACTGGTCAGAACTGGCTGAATGCCACTTCCAAAGTAGGGTTTTCCCCCCATCTCTAATGGTTTTTCTTTCTATTGTCTACTAGTATAATTTTCATTTTTGCAACCCAGATATTACATGCCTAGCCCACAACCTTTCCAAAAGCACTGTGTAGCCCCCAGCTGCCAAAAGATTATCCACCTACCATCAAACATCCACCTCTTGAAACTACAACCAAACTAACTGTATTTTGTCTTAGCTTCATGGACATATGCATAAAATCCATATCTGTCTTTTGCTCCTCAAGATCTGATAGGTTCATTCAATGTATGACTTCCATAAAGAAACGATTGTAGAGAATTGTCCTGTTGCACTTTAATTATATGGGTCCCCTTTAAACATTTACAACATGTAAGAGACTGTCAGAGTGACAATTACTCTGGGAAACATTTTTTTATTCTTTAAATATGGGATTACATTTCCTAGAAGCACTATCCAGGCAAATGTTTCTCTTCTATCACTTAAAAAGAATCAGGAATTTAGAAAGTGGTTCAGAATGTAAAACAATTGTGTCTGTTACAGGTTGTCCCTGATTTATGACCACAATTAATACCTGAATGTCCTCCTAAGCAAGGGGGAAGCAAGTCATGTATAATTTTATGATCTCTTTTGCTATGGTTGTTAAGTGGATCACTGAAGTTGTTAAGTGAATTAAGTAAATCCAGCTTCCCCCGTTGACTTTGCTTATTGGACGCTGGCTGGGAAGGTTGCAGATGGTGATCACATGAACGTGGAATGCTGCAGCCTTCATAAATATATGCTGGGTTGGCAAGGAACCAAATTTTGATCTCATGGTCACAAGTGTGATGGGTTCTCATTTCTTTTTCAGTGATGTTGTCACTTCAGACAGTTTTTAAACAAATGGTTATAAATCTAGGATTACCTGCACATGTCACATGTCATATGTCAATGGAAAATGTGTGTGTACAAAATTATCTAGGCACTTTGATTCTCAAAACATTCTTCAAAGTCCTGGAAAATATTGAGTGGTTTCTCCAACGGAAGTCTGTAGTGCCGTTTATAAGAAATGTTTCCAGCTGCAGATGATACTGTAGTAATAATACTTTTTCAGACTTACAGTACTTAACAGTTATATACTGTTTATACCAAGGTTGTAGACAGTTTTTGAGGTTATCACCCAATTTAAATAAACAATCTAAGAAATGATTCGATGTTCATATTGGTAAGAATGAAAGTATAATTGTTCAGATGCAATCGGAAGAACATGTTCCTTGGCATTCTCATATGTATATTTTATTTGGCATTATCTTGCAAGATACCACCTTTTACAAAGCATCTGTCTTTTAAAACATTGGTTTTTATCAACTACTAATATCTAAAAATCTGGGGCAATATTCTATTTCTCCTTTTTATTACAGATAACATTCTATGAAAACTGTTTTAATTACTCTACTTCCAGTATAGTCATAAATGTCAGCTGACAAGTAAATTGTATTGAGTTCACTGGCTGTTACTAAGGGAGTAGATATAATATGGCAGTTTTAAATAATCAAAATCTGAAATACTATTATTAGAACTAACCAAAAGGTCATAAAATATATTAACTTTATATTATTTTGCTTGATTCTAACAAATATAAGGGTCACATGAATTTTGATATTTTTTTAATGGCTTCCCATCCTTTACAGTTACTCAGTTGATTGACAGAAATGTATTATCTTTAAATTTACATTTACATTTAAATGGAGATATATCAAGTAAGGTAAAGGTTCTCCTCGCACATATGTGTAGTCGTTCCTGACTCTAGGGGGCGGTGCTCATCTTCGTTTTAATGCCAAAGAGCCAGCGCTGTCCAAAGATATATCCATGGTCAGCATAACTAAATGCCAAAGGCACACAGAACACTGTTACCTTCCCATCAAAGGTAGTTCCTATTTTTCTACTTGAATTTTTTTTTACATGCTTTCAAGCTGCTAGATTGGCAGAAGCTGAGACAAGTAATGGGAGTTCACCCAGTTACGCGGCACTAGGGATTCAAACCACTGAATTGAACTTTTCAGATCGACAAGCTCAGCATATTAGCCATTGAGCCACCGTGTCCCTTGATATATCATGTACCAGTTAGTAAAACTTGGTGGGATTTATTTATTTAATATTATTATTTAATATTATTATATTAATAATATTATTTTTGTGGAATAAGTCTATAATCTTTCTTTGCCATCTTATTGGTTTTTTTTCTGTATTATTGTTAATGTTATTTGTTTGATACATTACACAAGTACATTAAAGTTTTCTTTTGTTGCCCAAGTTATTTTGGTACATGAGCATCTGAAAAAGACCAATTCTGAGTCTGATCATATAAACTAGGCCAGCTACATTTTGGTCTAATAGATGGGTTTTTAAAAATTCTCCATATTGAAGTGTATAGCACTTTACTTTATTCACTTAGTAATTATTTGCTAATTTTATTCAACCTAGATACCACCTGACTCCACCTGCTTTAGGGTGGCTTATAAAATAAAAACAAACAACAAATATACAAAAGTATAGAACAAAAGCATTAACTAGATGGCAAAATTGATTAATGAGGCAAAAATGATTTACACACAATATGCTCCAACCACTCTAGCTTCACATCTGAAAGTAGAATCAAGTCTGGAGTCAAGTCCTTCTGAATGTCACCAGGTGGGATCTACCTGGATCTCAGGGATAACTTCATGCCTCAGGACAGGCATTGCAACAGAGAAGACATGCTTCTAGGATTTTGATAAATGCCATTGTTTTATCAAAGGAACCCGCAGTGCACCAAACCTGTTGGATCAAACGAGTCTCACTAATATCATGGGAGAGAAGTAGTCTTTCACGAAACCAGGCCCTATGCTACGCAGGGCTTTTTAGGCAACAGCCAGCATCTTGAATTGCTCTTAGAAGCAAACTGTCAACCAGTACAGTTCATGAAGCAGGGACATCCCATAGTCATACCAAGGCATGCCCATCCTTGCACATGCCTCTGGACTAATTGAATCTTTTGGGTGGTCTTCAAGTGCATCCCCATGTAGAGGTGTTCCAGTGGTCAAGGTGTGAGGTGGCAAGACTGTGAGTGACTGCCTGAAGGGCCTTCCAGTCTTCTTAGAAGTGAACCATTTACGCATGTGTATGAATGGTCCTGAGAATGGGGATCTAACTTGAGCCAGGATTAGTGAGTAATGTTATAACTTGAATATAAAGATGATTTATTTAAGGAAATATATGGAAGGAATAGGCAGAATCTACAGATTATCTAACTACCTCCAGTTAGGAGGAGACAGACAAGAGCATCATGTATGCATATACACAATACCTGTAAACAATGGCAGAAAACCCTGAAATACCAAGCTCATAAACAAAAAGTAAAAGACAAGGAAATGGGAACAGGGGAAAAATCTCTCTCTATTAAATAACATAGTGCCACAAACCAGTCAGCTGGTTGTGAGAGGTTGAAGAATCACATTTCCAGTACTTCAAGGAGACACTTTGTTTTGATGAAGCTTCAAATGAAGCACTTCCTTAATGCAAAATGGTGAAGCACAGCGTTACCACAGTAACAGCTTAGCCATGATGTTTCCCTTCATTTGAAGAATGTGGTGCCTATGCTTGCTTGCAACGACTTCCTTTGAGACAAATCACCTGACTGACATCAATCAGCCTTGCTGTCATGCTTCCTGAAGTAGATTCATACAAAATATAGCATCAGATAGAGCATGATCAGGATATCACATCTTCCTGTGCAAAATGCAACATGAATTTGAATACTATTAAAACTGCAAATATCTCTGTAGTTTATATTGAAAACTTAACAGTCTGTCATTATAAATGTAAATTGCATGTGTATTCAGCTATGCATATCTTTAAAGGTGAATTTGTTTTCATGAGAGATTCAGCTGGTCTTTAAAGGGGAGCCAGGAAACTCAGGTTTTGACTGGACACTGGTCAAGCCATACCACTTGATTTGTATCCACAATAGCAGTTTCGGGGCATAATGTGCTACACATGCTCAGAAGCTATTTTCTGTTAGGTAACTTTGCCAGTTGAAGCTGACCACACCCAGACTTGATATGATAAATCTCTTTGATGCAAATTCACTCAGGATGATATACCTCTAAACTAAGGAAAATGCATGTGCCAAATAGATCTCAATTTTTTTGGTTGCACTTTCATTTAGGATTTTTTATGTCTTGTTTTATGGTAGAATTTTATTCGAAATTATACTCTTTTGGTATAATATTCCAGAATCCTTTGGAAGAAAATACATAAAAATGATAATAAAAAGAAATATACTTCTGATTGATTATATTCATATAATCAAGAAAAAACTGTAGTTTTCTAGGTTGGGATTAGCATGTCCATTGAGATTCAATAAATTCTGGCTAAAATCATAATGTCATTGCAATGAGGTGATGGAAATTGTCATTCTGTAAAGCCAAAGCATTTCAGCTCTGAGTTGCACAATCTCACTTAAAATTTTATTGTCACATATTCATTAAGAACTGATTCAAATATTGTGCTTAGCAACATTTAATTTAATTGTAATAAGTAACTTTTGCCTTATTTCCTAGAAAATGGACATGGTACAGATAGAAGTCAATGGTCAGGATGGATCTTGGATTTTTGCAGTGGGAGACTTCTAGTAACACCGTCATCTAACCATCAGTATATACAGGTAAGGGTTAGAGACTATCACTTCCATCTTTGGCCAAATTAGAAAACTCCTGTGGATTGAAGTCTGGGTTTAAATCTCAGGGTGGAAGCAAGAAATCACAGTTGGTATTGTGAAAAGGATGCCTAAAAAGCAATTATTGTAGACAACTTGTTCATGAAAGTCTCATCTGTAGCCACAGCGGGAAAAACAAAAGTAGCAGATGTCTCTACAAGAACAAAAGTAAAACATTACAAAAGCAGGGGAAAGATGAATAAGAGAAGTCGTCTATGGAATTTTATCTTCCTAGATCTAATTAGTCTGGGAAACCAGCCAAGAAAAGAAAAAGTAGTGAGGCAGGACTGAAAAGGCTCCCCTTTGTAACAAAAATGGAAGTAAGCCCAGGGCAGTAATTGGCAATGAAAATTTATGGGTAGAAAATTCTGGGATATTTTGTCCACTTAAAAAGGAAATCCTGCAATGATGCTACTTGTGGTTCTACAGAATGACAGGACTGGCTTACCAAAACATATCCATGAAAATCATTGCATGGGACAAGAAAAAAAAAGAAAAAGATTACTTTGACTAGGACTAACCAGGATATGGAAATTCATTAGCGATCCTAATCAGAGTATTGGAATAAGAAAGTCAAGAGGAAATGGGACAAGGCTACCATAATTCTAATGGTCCTTATGCCAACTAGAGAGAACTAACATATCTGTGACAGAATTAGAAGATACACTATTTATTAAAATTCAAAATGGAAGAAGAAACTGTGAAATAAACTATGATAACATGGGCGATAAATTTTGGGTATAGTATAGAATTAGCAGAATGGGAAAAAAATTGGGAAATAAATTACAAATTAACGATGGCAACGGCATATAGAAAGAACATGTACAAGATGTTCTATCGATGGCACCTTCCACCAGCGAGAATTGCGAAAATGTTCCCGGAGTGTTCACCTGTCTGTTGAAAATGCAACCAACAACATGGAACATACTACCATATGTGGTGGACATGCACATCTGCGAAAAAGTATTGGAAAAAAAATAAAAGATTGGCTAGGGGAGATTACTACACACAAAATTGCACTAAAACCTGAATTGTTTTTGTTAGGAATTATAAAAGAAAATTATGAAAAAATATTAGATACTTAATTCTACACATAATTACAGCAGCGAGAATTATATTCGCACAAAACTAGAAAAATAATTATACACCAACAGAAGAAAATGTAATAAAAAAAATATTGGAATGTGAGAGATGGATAGGCTCACGAAAGAACTAAAAGAGAAAGAAGAATCTGAATACTACTCCGTATGGGATTTATTGTACAATTGGCTAGAGAAAAGAGTGGGGGGGGGGGGGGAAGCAGGAAAGCAAAAAAGAAAGGAAGAAAGATCAACAAATCAATAGACAACTACAAAACCGGAAAATGATTAAAAGATAGAAATATGACATAGACTCTACCAAATAAATATTATACAAAATGAGCCTCTGTAGTCACCAGCTCACTCTAGCCCACCAACTCTTGGCTTTCCCATGTCCCACACAACATGTCCAGATCGTATGCCTCCTCCCCGCCTCTGCCTTCACCTGCTGCTTGGACATATAATCAATTCATCTGTGCTGTGCAAGCTGAGATTGGCTGAACACTGTTGAACGTGAGGTCCTTGCCACCTCTGGTGCTGGTCACATCCCTCCCACTGATGACGACCTTATTTTGGAAGTAGGACTTATATTAGGAGCACTTATATTAAAATCAGACTAGGACTTACTTTTACATAGGTCTTATTTTTGGGAAAATGGTAATTTTTGCTCTCTTCGTTATATATTCAATTGTTTCTATTATTGTCATAATTAAACAATTAACTTATTAATCTAATAGCCAATCACCATCTTTGTAATTAGTAGTAATGAATTCCAGTAGATTAATACTGTTATCTAGAACAGGCCTTGAATATGCACCTGACTTTAAAGCATTTTTTCTATTTCTTCATTATCCTTGCTTTCTGCCTTCTTTCCTGATGGAAAGTTCTGGCAAAATTGAAAGACTACAAATTTGTTTATGGTATTTTTGTCTGTTCCCCTATTGTAGATAGAATGGTCTGTCTGTATACCTACCTACCTACCTACCTACCTACCTACCTATATATCTGAGTTAGAGATAATGTTGAAAGAAACCACATAGGAAATTGTGCATAACTGTGAAGAAAGCAAATTTTGACTCTTCCTTTGTGTTTTTTTTCTGGCTGAAAAAGTGAAAGGAGTATTTATATTTATATCTCTGCAATCTACTGACTTGACTCCAAAATGTCACGCAATCTATAAATTATCCATTCAATATTTTATTTGTATGATTTATTATTGCAGTAAAAAATTGCAGTTTTTTTTCTCACCGGGGATCATGGGAGCTAAAGTCTAACAACTCTGGAGGTCAGCCCTTTGTGGAAAACTGAAATCACGGTAAAACTTCAAACCTTTGAGCCCTTGTCTTGCAGTATTTCTGCCCAAGGAAAGATTTGTTAGAATTCATAATATACTTTAATGATTGAAATTAAAATTAAAAAATCTACATGTTCTATATTTAGTAAGTTCTATTTTTATGTCAACATGCAATATGTTGTGTGTGTGTATGTGTGTGTGTTTGTGTATGTGTGGATTTTCAATAAAACAATGTAATGATGTTCAGAATAAAGATATTTACGTTCACCTGCAACACTAAATTCAATAAAAGAATTTAATTCAATGAAGAAAAACAATGTATTCATGGCTGTTGTAGAATGCTCCACTGGCCTACCACATTTCCTGTTTGTAGGATTTAAACTTGAATTTTTAATGCCCAAATTAACTCAGTGTTGAACAAGCAAAAGTCAGTTCTTGAGACCTATTTTTGTTTCCGTTTGTTTCTGTTACAGCAGGAAACTGAAAGGTAAGTTATCTTTCTTTTATACCATCAAATTCAAGTATATTTTAAAAAAACTTATTCAGAAAGTTTATAAATCCAAAGGCAGGCTGCCAAAAGACCTCAACGTCTACTCATTTTGATAATTTTTGTAGATCTTAATTTATCTTTAAATAAGTGGAAAGAAACATTATTATTAAATGTTTGTTGGGAAGAATTAATGTTAGTGCTCAGTAATTATTACTTTATACAAAATATAGTTTCCTGTATCTTTTGCTTCTGAGGCATATATTTTGAAAACTAAAAACCCAACTAAGTTTTGATTAATTCTCTTTTATATAATCCTTTAAAACTTATTCTAACAGGGCATATCTGTGTTTATGCAGGTTCAGGATTGTTCAATCATATAATGGATTAGCCTTTACCAAGGGGATGGGGACTCCATAATTTTATGTCACAAATATATACAGAAGAATGTTTGCTTGTTCCAAGACAAAGGCAGAATTATAATTCCGAAATATAAATTGCATTGCCTTTGAGTGGAATGAGAAAACATTCCTTTATCACCTTTAATTAAAACAGTTGATACTCCTGGAGATACAAATCCCCAATATGATTCTTCTCATAAATATATTTACCTTAACCTGTAATGTCTACATTGACTGAAGTCTTAATGAATTCAATTAGATTTATTCCCAGATAAGTGGATATAAGGCAGCAATCATTATTCTAGTTGTTTTCATACATCAACTGTTTAAAGCATGCAGAATTTTTACTTCACTTAGTACTTGTGTTCATTTGAATGTCAGTAATTATTTTAGTTCCTTTGAGATTTTCCCTACTGTGATTTGCTTTGCATTTGGTATAGACAGTAAAAGCAATAAAAATGTATCCAGTATTTCCTTAATATGCCAAGATGTACTTCCTTCTGTTAAGCTTCTATGCCGGTTCAGTGTGATGGCCACTTCTTTTATGATACATAGATTTTAATCCTAGTTGTTGATGTCTCTAGCCAATATTTCATTTTTATAATTTCTCAATACAAAGTAGTTATGCAATGGAATTGCCCATATAGAATTATATTGTAATCTGGATACTTTTTGACAAAATGAAGATTTCACTTCTAATGACAAGTGAGTGTATGATTAAGTCTGACTGAGGTAGTTGCTTTAAAAAAGTTCCATACAGCATTGCAAAAACAAGGTTGTAAGTTAAGAACATTACTACAAGAAGTAGGCAATAAAATGACTTACTGATAGGAAATAAAGAGTCTGCTCTTGCATATTTTTTTCCAGAAACGAGTGTCACTGCTTTAAGATTACATATCTCAATGACAGTAAGAAAGGGACAGTTATAGATATGCAATTAAAAATAATATTTCAGCACTTTTACAAGATGTGTTAATCCTAGTACATCCAAAAAGCAACAGTGGGAGAAGTCTGATTAGATTGAATCAGAGTTGATATAAAGAGAAACATGAATGCATGTATATTCATACTGTAGTCTTCATAAAGTTTTTGTAGAGCGATAACGTCCATGGAGATTCACTAATTGGTGTTAATTATTATGATTATATTCTAGGCAGAATTTGAAGATGATGAGATAGTTGTTACCAAAGATTTTGATAGTATTATGTTTTCTACATTATATAGAAATAGAATAGCTACACTTAAAAACAAAACGATAGATATGAGTGATATCGTAGAGTGATTCTGTTTTAGTATTTTTTCTACAAATTACATTTCATTTTGATCAATTTTATTGATTATTGCCAGAGATATCTAAATATTATCTAAATCATAGCTACACATATCAAAGCTCCAAGCAATGTTACTCCAGAACCCCTCTAAAAGTTTGCCTCTCAATCATAATTTCAATGCAATAGAAGGGAAATAATGAAATGCATAGGGAATAATGATATTAATTTTATTTTAATTATATGAATCAAATTCAATTCCCATATAGCTAAGTTATTTATCATGGCCTACCTACTTTTTAAAGTCTAGTGCTGCTTACATATCACCCAGTAGCTAAAGCCATACCTCCATCTGAGACAAGGTGCGCACAGCTGAAAATCTGCAAATTTTGCAGCATATTTGTTTTAACAGAATAATGCTGGTAAAACAATATTTCTTGCTGTAAATTCTTTCACTCATTCTGTAATATTGTTTGTGGCAATCATAAGATCTTAATGCAATTTCTATATATTTTTATGTGTGTGTGAGAGAAAAACAGAATAGAGAGTAAAAAATGGATCTTTTCCATAAGCAAAGGGAAGGTGGATCCAAGCCACTGGTTATCATAATTTATTTCTATGAAAACTTATTTATATTACAATGCTGGTGTACCACTAAGGTTTACTTTCAAACAATTAAAATTCATTAGAAGAATGAATAAAAGAACAGTTGTAATAAATGAAATACAACGAAGTTAACATAATTAAATCAAGATCAGGCAAACACAACAATTTCAATGAAGCTTTAATATATATATTTTTAAAAAAAGGATAAATGACCCTATTAATAGAGTCTTGGCATAGTCTATTCAGGCTAAGGGATTCAGAGTTTATGTGCAATCACTGGAAAATCCTCTAACAACTAAGAATAATTGAACTCTGTTAGTTAAAAATAGTCTTTTGATTGAATTCTGCAGCCCCAAAATTTTGTTATTTTGATATAATGACGGCTAAGATGTCCTAGGCTAAAATCCTTCAAAATTGAAGAAGCTTCTTGGTTGAGAAATGAAATGTCTTCGAGGAAAAACAAAAAAAGTCCAGTTGCCTCTTGAAAAAGCACCTTTGGGATAGGGGTATATCTGACCCTGTACTGCATTCTTTAACATTCTTCCAACCAAGAAATATAGCAACTCAAAAGCTGGTATAGTTTGCATTGTCTTGTCATCAAAGTGTTAACCTGATTTGATGATGAGGCAACAAGCGTCCAACCATTGGTGAATATCCTGCAAGTGGGACAAAACATCTACTACTCGGAGATAGGAGCTAATGTCGCAACGACACGACATGCGATCTTTATATATATATAAAGATCTACTACTCACTCTCCATAGTATGGGATTGGGCTGAGACAAGAAGTAAGCTTTGACATTTGGCAACATATTGGTTTGGTTATCTGCCACAACCTGATTTGTGGGGTTACAGTTTTCCTGCTTTGCTAGAAGCCAACATTCATCCTGTGGATCGGACACTACAGCCTCCACTAAAGAGTCTCCACTAAAGTCCTGCTAATATCTGCCTCTCTTGCTACAATGCTCTTGTCCTTGTTATTTTTCAAGTTGTCTCTCTCATTTGGTGTTTCTTTCTTCTTGGAGGCTTTCTTCTTATAAGATTTCTCATTCTGTTGTTTGCTTTCTTCTCTTTGCCTCTTAATTGCTTCTCATCTCTCTCTCTCTCTTGGTCTTATTTGCTGAGGTTTCTTACTTACGTTTGCTCATTTAAGAGTTTTATTCACTCACTTATCTTTCTTGTTCTCTCTTTCTCACCTGCCTCAGCTTCTTATAAAAAATCTGATAGACAGCCTGTGCCTCTACCCAAGAGCCCTTTCTTGCTTGAATCACTGCCAATAAGCCTGTTGGTGAAAGCAAAAGGTTTTTACTTTTTCACATGTGTAGATAAGCAGTCCGTGGAATGTCTGGTTCGTGCGATGTGTGAGGCAGGCATTACACAGGCAGATAGATTCTTGACCTTTCCTGCTGCCCAGCTAAAGTGGCCTTGGAGAGAAGTTGGCAGCAACTGAAGAGTGGTAGCAGAGCCAAAGCAATTAAAAGTGACTGTCGGCAGTTGGAAAAATCATGGCCTTCATTGCATTATTATCATAACTGTGATAGCAATGTCACAAAGTGTGACATTTAGCACATTGGCTTGGGAGAGGATAAAATTGAATGCAAAAGAGGCTGGAATGGGGTGGGGGAAGATACTCCAATCAATCAGGGATATCTGCTGCGATAGTCACCGGCTGCAAAATGGCGGGCAGAACTGAGTGATTAAAGCCTTGCTCCCTTTTGTAAGTCTGCAATGCTGTGCCACACATTAAAAGGGGTGGAGCTTTAAAAAAAAGGGGTGGAGCTTTGATCTCCCCACCATGCTTGCCACTATGAAACCCAGTGACCATCATTACAGATACTCCTAACTACTGTGGGTACTTTCCTTATTGCATTTGTTTTTGCAGTAAGGAAAGAAGCTGGCCACTGTGCAGCAAATGATGGTGACTGAAAGTCACTAAGGCACTTTGGTTTAAGAACAGAGAGGAGGCAGGACAAGGCACAAATCCTTACCTGTCTGGACCTGTAGCTCCAGAATAAATGTTGCAAAGATGCTTTTGCGCAGTTTTCTTTGTGCTAGAAGTTAATCAGCATAGCTGTTGGAGTTCGAACTTACAGCACTTTGGCGGCACAGGTAGATGATACAAATCTTAAAATACATTTCATTAAACTCCCTGCTTTGTTTTGAATATTGACTTGCTCAATATTCTTTTATGTTTTCCTATATTTCTCATACGTTTGTCAATATTACCTGCTCTGTTTGATTACTGACCAGGTTTTTAGAGAAAACAAAAGTTGTCATTATTTGACACTTTTGGATAGTTTCATTAAGATGTTTTCTCTGATATTCTGTACATAAACTATCTATTTTTAAAAGAAGTAAATTTGTCAGCAAATAAAGCAAAGTGCACATATTTTCATTTTCCAGACTTACTTGTTTTGTTATTCATGAAATAGTTTCCAAATTTCTGGAAAAAAGAATTACAACCTTACTGACACATTCTTCATAAAGTTTGCAGAATTAGCACAAACATTTAGAATTAATACAGGTTTGTAATTTCCTATGTTCCTATGCAGTCATTTTTTAAAACCATTCCTGAAGTAGAATTTACATTTTCTTCTTTATTTAAAAATTATATAGTAATTGTTAATTGGTTATGCCTTAATATTAGAAAAATGGATATCCATTTTTTCAATGTATGAGCAAATAAAATTATACATTTCAAATGGGAACACACAAATATAATTAGTTATTCAGAATTTGAACATATCTTATATAATGTATTTTACCCATATCCAAAGATCCTTTTAAAGGAAAAAAGTAGTAGTGTTTGTGTTTGTGAAATTCATACATGCATATACCAGCATGTCAGGTGAATGCTGAATTGAAAAATTTAAATGAACAAAATTCTTATTTTTGTTTACATTTGTTATCTTTTTACAGGAATGGAAGCTAATCAGTGTACCATTTGCTGGATACCTCTTTCTTTTGTAACTGTTATTATGATAATTTCTTTACTAAAAAACGTTTTATACTTCTTAAAAAACAAGAAACAAAAAGGTAAGAAAAGCTGAAAGGACATATGTAGAAGAGGAATGTGACTGTTAATAATGTTTTTTTCCTATGATAGAATCATTAATGTCATAGGAACTATATAAATAAAAACTCTCAGTTTTTTTGTAGATCAAAGGAAAACAAATACAATTTCAATTAAAATTAAATAGAATTAAATAATTTAGCTGCAATTCTGATATACAACTAAGCAAAAGGAGAGATAATGGCTGAATAGTAGAGAATACACCACAAGTTTACTTAAATACTCAACAGATTTATCCCTGGGATAGAAATGAACTACCTATATAACAAGATGGATTTTGACCAATAGCTCTGCAGATTGTTGCTGATGTCCAGTGGAGTCTGATAAAATCTGCAGTCCTGTAGCTTCTAGCATTATCCTAAACAATACTGTACCAATATTCTGATTTAATGTAAATCAATATGATAACATAATTGATGGTAGTAAGATAGTGTCTCAAAATATATATTTGATATTAATATATGTATTGACCTAATTTGAAGACTGTTAAATTAAACTAAGCCTGAATTAATGCATTCATATGACTAAAATGGCAGCAGTGAAATAATGAAAATAAGCTCCTGCCGCAAGAAATACAGCACTTTTTACTAGAATACTGTAAATTACAGAAATAGCAGGAAGTGAGATTTCAGTTTCATCTGCAATGGAATGAAAAGAGTAATTCTTTATCTGATCTCAGTAAAGGTAGTGCTAATTTTAACTAAGGCCACATTAAAACTAATCTCAGATATATTTATACTTATACTTTAAGTTGTAGTTTAACAAGAAGGAGAGGAAGGGACATGGTGGGTAAGTGGCTAAGATGCTGAGCTTGTCGATCAGAAGGTCAACAGTTCAGCAGTTTCAATCCCTAGCACTTTGTAACGGAGTGAGCTCCCGTTATTTGTCCCAGCTTCTGCCAAACTAGCAGTTCAAAAACATGTATAAATGCAAGTAGAAAAATAGGGACCACTTCTGGTGTGAAGGTAACAGTGTTCTGTGCGTCTTTGGCATTTAGTCATGCCATCCACATGACCACAGAGATGTCTTTGGACAGTGCTGGGTTTTTGGCTTTGAAACGGAGATGAGCACCACCCCCTAGAGTCGGGAATAACTAACACAGGTGTGCGAGGGGAACCTTTACCTTTAACAAGAAGCATCATCCATTTCAAAAGTTAATCATGTTCACTGTGCCAGATGTAGTTAGAAGAAACTGTAGGCATTTGTCAAGTTTAAGCCTCTCTTAGTAAATGACTATTATAGCATGATGGCTGTTGAAGATTCTTTCCAGCTGTTTCTAGTAATTATATAATCTGCTGAATTCCTATTACTTTGGGCAGATGCCTTTAGTTGTCATAGAAAAGCCAAATTCCTTCAGGTAGCATATGAGCTGAAAATGAAATTCTATAGCCACTGCCAGCACCACCACTCTCAGTCAGCCAGAAAACAGAAATAGCCCAGATTGTAATGTCTCTAACCTAAGGCTATTATTTTAAAAAAGGATCCAGCAAAAGTTCATAAAATTTGTGGAATAATGCACAGCAAAGCTACAATACTACATACACATATACTGTACATATATTTAACTATTTGTTGTTGTTTTTTGTTCCTGTTATAGAAAGCACAGAATGGGAATAACAAAGCAAAGATATGAAAGACAGGACATAAGAAAAAGACCAATGATTTCTAACTCAGTACCATTCAGTACCTTATCTCATGTCATTTCTATCTTTGCTCACCATTCTTATGTCCTGCTTGGTATATAATGTGTCATAAATTGCCATTTTGCTTTTTAATAGTTCTCTCCCTCTCTCCCTCCCTTACTCCCTCCTCTCTGAATTGCATGAACCCATCCAGCTCCATCTTCCTTAGTTTTTTGCTTCCACTTGACCCATTCATTTAGTCCGGCATCAATTCATTCTTGCCCCTATTACATCTTGTTTTATCAGACAATCCTTTCAAGTATCCCATTCCTCTGGCATTCTACTTTTGTGTTTTTCATGACATAGCAAACACCCATTTCCACAAAAACAAACTGAGTACAAACACACTCTTATGCACAGCCATTGTTATTTTTTTCAACGAATAAATGTGCCTCAGATCAGCTCATGTTACCTACTCTCTTTCTACTAGCATTTCCCTTTCTTAAACTTTCTCCATGCATCTATTACTTTTCGTAAAACTTCTGCCTTGATATAACCATATTGATCTAATTACTTCTAATTTTTGCCATTCACTTTCAATCATTTATTCCATTATAAACATAATTACCTTAGTGTTTGGTATACAAATGTTCAGAACCATACTATTTGTAACATCAAATTTTGTTGTAGATAGTATAGATTCTCAGCAAACACATTTTCTTTTGCATCACCACTTATATCCCCATTCCCAGCAATACATTTCTGCAAGCAGTCTTATATTTTTTTTGCATAGATACATTGAATTCTAAAGGAGATATGACTTATCCTGTCTTCCCTTTGCTCAGTAGCATTCCATTTATTTTCACACATGCATACCCTTACCAACATTAGCAAACTAACCTTCAACTCCATAATTGCAGTGAAAGTTGCAGGATTTAAGTCTATTTTTTTACTTCCAAGTTCTAAATCAACACATATGCAATCAGCATTTTTCAAAGACTTCTGAAAAAGGAAAAAAAATACAATCTCTACATATAGTATTGTTGGTACTTTTATTTCTTGAAAAGCACTGTATATAGAAACATTTTGGATTTGGATCACTGCTCTACCCAAACTTATAAAGCAGTCTATATGCAGTATAGAATATACAATACATGCAGTATAAATCCTGGCTATAACTGGTTCTTTGCTATTTATTGCATGAAGACTGCTTTGTAGGTTTAGCAAAGTAGAAAGAGGAAGAAAAAGTGGAGATGGGAACAAAGAGCATGGGGGAATTCTGGCAGAAGGAAGACCAGAAAGAGAATAGGCTTTGGATAGAAGCCAGAGATAGCACTGAATTATACCAGGGAGACAGCAAAACCTAGGGGACATAGCAGTTAGAAGTCTATGGTAGGAAAGGAAAATGCAGAGCGCATTCTACCTTCTCTTTGCAGTATCTTTATAAAGAAATAAAGAACTATCACATCTTAAAAAATAAGTTATATTGAAATGCCAAACACTTGTTTATTAAATTTTGCTGATTTTTTCAAAATGTTTTCCAGACAAAATTTGTGAAGATTATAATGAATATCATTCAAGGTATGGCAAAAGTCTTCCTTTTTTGAGATGATGTGCTTACATGGAAAGGCCCTTTATCCAGGGTATTCTAGATCCCAATTTAACATATGTGGCTGATACATTTTTGGAACACTTCAGGATCCCACTAAAATTATTTTTATATTGTTTAAAATTGGAACTTAATTTGCTGGAATTAATAATAATGCTCACACACTGATTCAATATGTTGTTGATTTGAGTTCCAAGCTTCTTGTTGCAAATGTTTCGTCCGCATTTGAAGAGATATTTTCAGTGCACTTTGGATTGTGCGTGTCTGGGGAGCATTAGCCTTTAAATACCTTTCTGAGTCCTGGTCTGATTTCGGGTTGTGTGATTGCTGGAGTTGCTGAGTCATAGTCCTTGGTTTTAAGTACCATCTGTGTGATATAAATTAGTGCTGATATTGTTGTTCAGATATCTTATGATGATGTCATGGTCTGGCTTCGGGTTGATTTGAACAGCTATGGCTGATCATTGGTCTTTAAATGCTGCCTTCAGGATCATGGTTGATGTTGTTCTTTCATTCTGAGTGTTGGTAGATTGGAGCAATGTCAATGTATCTGTTTATTGATTTATTGGTGGAAAACCAGGCTTCCAGGATTTCCTTTTCTTCTCTTGACTTCACCTGAGTTACAACTGTGGTCCCAGTTAGATTGAATTTGTGTCCTTTTGAGTCTTTGTGGACGGACATGAGGGATGGAGGGTCGTGTCTCTAGATGGCCAGGAAGTGTTCATGCAGTCCGGTTGATAGCTTTCTTCCTGTTCAGCTGACATTGTTCTTGCAGTTGTTGATTTGGATCTGATATATGATGCCTGATTGTTGGTTTGTTTCTGTCTGCCCTTTCGGTTTTGATAGGATCCATCTGAAGGTTGAGGTTGGTTTGTGAGGTTGGGTGGGTCAGCAATCTTGCCCACATTTCTAAAACATTTTGCACATAGGGAATTGTGATACATAAGTATAATCTTTATTGTCCTTGTACTTAAATACAACACAATTGGTTGAGTCATTGAGTCATCTGATCATTGTTGTTTTTGTGATAATTGTGTTGCTTTGTGTGTTTGTGTGTAGGCATCTCTGGATGAAGTTTCATGGGTATTTGTTTTTCTCTATTTGTATAAGTGCTTCTGCTCATCTAGCTTCCGTGGGGTTGCAATGGAATTCGGCTCTCCCGAACAGTATTCTGATGCAGCTTTGTTTATGGCATTTTAGTTGCTCTGGAAGTTGAGGATTAGATCTGTGTGCACTGCATTTCTGTGCACCAATGTTAGGAGTTTGCCATTGGTGGTTCTGGTTACAAGTATGTCCAGAAATAGCAGTTTGTTGTCATTTTCGGTTTCTATTGTAAATTGGATATCCATGAAGATGCTGTTGATCATTTGGTAGGTTTGATCAACCTTATTGCGTTTGTCTATCACAAAGGTGTCATCAAGGTAACATAACCATAGCTTGGGGTTTATTTGTGGGTGTACAGTCTATTTGATCTTTTGCATGACAACTTCTGCAACCGAGCCAGATATGGGCAATCCCGTAAGTGATCCTTTCAGTTGTTCATAAGTCTCTCAGTCAAATTTGAAGTGGGTGGTTAGGCACAGTTGGAGGAGTTTGCATGGGCTTTCTATTATGAGTGGTTCTTTTGGTAGCTGTGTATTGTCCGGTAGTTCTTTGATTAGGTCAACTGCCAGTTTGAAGTCTACAGATATGAATAATGCGGTAACATCAAATAATATCATTGTTTTGTCAGGTGTTTGAACCTGTCCAGGAATTGTTTATTGAGTATTGAGAGTCAGCAATTAGGTTCTTTAGACATTTCCACATTTCTTTAGCAAGGTTGTAGGTGGGTGTGCCAGAGAGTGAGACAATCGGCTGGAGTGGGGTGTTTTGTTTGTTTACTTTCAGGCGTCTGTAGAACTGGGCTATATTGAGCCGAATAATACCAGCACTAATTACATCACACAGATGGTACTTAAAACCACAAAGCAACTGCAGCCATCCAATCACACAACCTGAAATCAGACTAGGACTCAGAAAGGTATTTAAAGGACAGTGCTCCCCCAGACAAGCACAATTCAAAGTGCACTGAAGATGTCTCCTCAAATGAGGATGAAACATTTGCAACCAAATTGCCAAGCTCAGAGCTCAAACCAACAGCATAACTATCAACCAGAGATACTAATATTCAAAGACATTTCACAATGATTAGATTTTCAGGGGACTGCTGGAAATAGAACAGGGGAAATCAGAAGAAATCATGTTTGCATCTTCTATGGTGAACATCAGGAATCTGTTTGTTTTATTTGTTTCTTTGTTAGCTAAATTTATTTGCTCCATTTACTCTGGACAGCTTACGTCAGTAAAAACAGAAAAAAACAGAAAAAATGATGAAAAATGTAAACTTAACATGAATAAAGCAATGAAACAAGAAAAACAATAAACAATTAAAGTAATATGAATTAAAAGGTGGGCGGTGGAGCAGGAAGTGCAGAGGGGAAGGGAGATATATTGGAATACAATCTATTATTTTTAAATAATTGTTTATTCAAAAACAGTTAAAACTAAAAGAAATCACCTAGTCATATAAATCATATTTTTCTAAACAATTATGCAATACAATTTAATAGAATATGTCCACATTGTTTATTTTAAAACTGTCTTGCATTCTTTTAAAGCAATGAGGACTGTCATGAAGAAGTTTGTCCAGTTTATGACAATCTTAATCACTACCAACAGGAGATGCTAAGTAAGTTATAAAGTTGTCTATTCATTGCATTTAGATTCCTATGACTAATTTGAACTAATTGTTGTAGCCATTATCACTTTTTCTTTCCTTCTTTTCTGGAAGATGATGTTGCAGTTTAGAGGAAGAATATAATAGTTCATGCTTAATTGTTTATTTAATTTATATCCTGCTTTTATTATTTTTACAAACAACTCATGGTGGAGAACATATCCAACATGGTATTAGTATTTGTATTTATTAAACTTGTATGCCGCCCTATACCCAGGGGGACTCAGGGCGGCGAACAAACACATGGGGAAGGGGCAATACAAAAACGAACAAGACAATCAGAATACAGAGACAGATTAAAGATACAACAAACGTAACTTCCTTCTCCTATTTTCTTCACAACAATAGTTCTCTCTCTCTCTCTCTCTCTCTCTCTCTCCCTCCCTCCTCTCTCTCTCCTCTCTCTTTAAAATATACTAAGATTTGGAGGAGATTTGGAAATTCCCCATCTTAGACCTTTCCTAAGATTCTTTAATACAGCAAAAAGTTGATAACAAATGTTCCTATCTTTTAAAATATTTTGTAATATTGCTAGTACATTTTATGTATAGAAACATAAAAAGTGCATACCCCTGTTAAACCATACTTATTGGAATTATAGCCAAGAAAGTTCAGCCTTGGTCTCATCAGACCATAACATATTTTTCCCTATTCTTTTGTCAGACTTAATGTAGCCAGTTTGGATGTTTTTCTTTGTAAGAAAAAGCTGCTATCTTGCCACCCTACCTCACAGCCCAGACATATGAAGAATAGAAAATATTGTTGTCAGATGTAGTACACAACCAGTGCTTGCCAGAAATTCCTCTTGGTAGCCTTTTGGATCAGTTTTCTTCCTGTTGTTTTCATCAGTTTTGATGAAAAGTTCTTGATAATTTCACTGTTGTGCCATATTTTTCCACTTGTTATGGTAGTCTTCATTGTGTTCTATGGTATAGCCAATGTCGTGGAAATTTTATACCCTTCTCTTAACTTATATCTTCCAACAATGAGATCCGTTTAATGCTTTGTCTGCTCTTTTCCATGGGTTTTTGCTGAAAGATGCCACTAGTAAATGACAGAAAAATCCTGCTAGAATTCCTGAACTTTATATGGGCTTAATCAGCGTCACTTTAATTAAAGGCAAATATGTACTGATTTGTATAACATCAATTTGAATGGAGTTAATCACATCCTGCTTATGAGAGTGGGCACACTTATGTAACCACATTATTGTAAACTTTTTATTGTTATTCCCTCCCCCCAAAAAAATTCAGTTTGTTTTTTCAATTGAATTATATAGCTTATATGTTATATTCAGGGTGGCAGGCACTACTGCTGGTTTACTCATGTCTGCGCCATGCACGTGTGTTTGATGCGTGCTGCACACGTATGCACAGTGCAGTAAAAATTGTTCTGCATGCGCAGAAGCAAAAAATAAGATGGCAATGCCTATAGTGCTGCTAGAACCAGTTCGGGGGCATGGCAGTCCTGGATTGCTGCCGGTTCCAGCGACCCAGGCCGCCAAATCACTATCGGTTCAGCCGAACCGGTCTGAACTGATAGGAACCCACCACTGGTTATATTAAAGGTGCAAAAAATTCTGAAGTGATTTATTTTGGTCTGAATGTTCTTACATCTCAAATAATTGGCATTTTAATAGGGATGTATAGACTTTTTATATTCACTTTTATTGGGATCAATGGTCCATGAATATAAAAACAATTAAATATATGGTAATCGTTGTTGATTATTTGAATTATTTGTGTTAACTGTTGCCATTGAAAATTAGGCCACATTATTAGTGATGTTATCAGTAGAATTAGAAGATAAAAAAACTTTATATATTAAAGATATGTTGATCTGGAATATCATTGCAGGGAACTAGATTAAGTAAATTCTTCTAATTACAATATAATCATGCTTGAGTGACTATTTAGATTTCTCATGAACTCTGTGGAGAAGCCTATAACTTTTTTACATTTCCATGTCTATGGAGATTCCCAGTCATCCAGGTCATGGTGCAAAGGTGCTTTTCCAAAAGGCAACTGGACTTTGTTTTTTTCCCATGAAAACGCTTCTTCAGTTCAGTTTAAATATCTACCCAGCAAGAAAGTGGATGCAGAGTACTATACTGAGCTCTCCCAAAAGCTCTTCCTTAATCTAGAGCAGGGGTGTCAAATTCGCTGCCTGCGGGCCAGATACATGCACTGGCCATGCTCCCCCGTTTTTGTAAAGGGGGGGAAATTATGTCACGTGACAACTATGTATCATCACAGGTTTGACACCTGATCTAGAGGAAGTGAGATACTGTATGTCAGGTATTTACCAGCACAGTATAGTTATAGCTGCTACCCTGCATGGTATTATAAAATAATAGGTCAGTTCAGAACTTTATATAATTGATAATAATATAGAGTAACTATTTTAAAACATTTTACATCAAAAATTATTTTCAGATGAAAGTTGCTATGAGCAAATGAATGTCCCTTCTCCTCGACCCACCACTGATGTACAGGTTTGTACATGCATGTTTATATAAATGTTATTTAATTTCTTAATTTCTAACGGCTTTCTTCAAGGCCCTTTATAGTGCTAAATGATTTGTCTGGATCTTAGCTGCCCTAAAATACAGAATGTTACTTGCAAAATCTTGGCCAATATTTAAATATATTTAATTCCAGCCCTGTAATATATATAAATCTTCTTCATCAATTTATGTAGATAAGTTATTATTTTAACTTGACTTATTATTCCATAACAGAACTGTGTTGGCTTTTTTGGCAGCTGAAGCAGATTGCTGGCTCATATTAGCGATTATTCACTAGGACTCCAAGTAATAACTTGAGAGTAACAAGTAGTAACTTTAAGAGGTACCACATATACTGTACCTGCACATTTGGTTTTTCTTGCCTAAGTGTAGAACCTTATTTTTTTCACCATTGAATTTCATTTTGTTAGATAGTACCAAATGTTCAAACATGTAATTGCAAATTTATATTTCATTTAGATGTATTATACAACTAAATTGTTACTTTCCCTCTTAGTTGTTTGATTAAATGGCATGACATGATCAATAATATGACTTGCTTTTTTTTGTAGCAGTCAGCTGAGCCCCAAATGTGTTATGCTTCCCTTGACCATAGTGTCCGAAGAAAGCACAAAATTCAGCCCAAAAAGAAATATCGTACATTAGAAATGGGTGAAAATCAACTTACCAGAAACAACTCCACGGTGTCTTGTATTTATCTCAACAGTGCACAACTCAGTGCTGAAAAGTTGTCTGAAAATACTTCTAAGGTTGATTCGTTCAGAGAGTTTGGTTTAAAACACAATGCAAACGATGTCATATTTTAGTAACCCAAATGTTTTCTCAATTTAATCATTCAGAGACATTAAACATTCAATTGCCAAGTTAGATAAATGATCGTGTGAACAAAATAATTTTATGCCATTGAGTTCTGTAGAGGAACGATTCATAACTTTTTGACTTTTAATTACTATATTTTTCAGAGTATAAGATGCACCAAGATTTTGAAGAGGCAAATTAAAAATAAAAGTTTTTGCACTCTGCAGACCTCGCAAAAACGGCCCATTTTTCACGAAAACAGGCATGAAAAAAAGAACATGAATAGCATTTAGGAGGCTTGTAGAGTGCTCCTGGGAGCTGGGGGGGGGGGTAAATTGAGCAAAAACAGCTCATTTTTTGCCCATTTCTGCCTTCCCCTGCCCCCAGGAGCACTCTGGAAGCCTCCTAAAGGCTATGCAGGCCATTTTGGTAAAGGAGCGGGCTTCAGGAGGCAAAAAAATGCTGTGTTCAGGATATAAGACACACCAAGATTTTGAAGAGGCAAATTAAATTTTCAGCCTCTTTTTTAGGGAAAAAGGTGCATCTTATACTCCGAAAAATATGGTACATTTTGACATGGTGCTTAGAAGAGTCTGGCTCATGAAAGAAGTTGTCTGGGCAGTGGAGAAATTTGCTTGGTCCTTTAACAGGCCAGTGTGGAACTGATTATACCCTTCACCTGATTCATGTATGAGTAGGAACCAAATTACTGTCTTTATTATAAAGCAGTTATATTCCACTAGATTACAACCACTAACAAAAATTCTGCTAACTTACTGAGTAAAACTTATTCATTCAGCTCTGCTCAGTATTATTATAACTTGCCCTACTGCACATGTAATAACATCAGGAAATATTTAAGGTTAATTAGGGAATAATGTATCAGCTTTGATTCATCTAATTAACAGTTGTACAGCTAGCAAATGTAATGTCGGCATGTAGTTTCCTGCTAGTTAAGAACTGTTAAGAGTCAATCTCAATTACTCAATGACTATGTAATGTCTTGAGCATCTGAATTAAATGGTCTGTAAAGAAAGTAGTAAATGAGGTATAAAAATAAATCTCCAAGGAAGAATTTGACATTTTTCATTGTATTTAAGTGATTGCTATTGATTTTTACACCACTGTTTTATAGTGTATTCTATAAGAAGTAATATTCTTAATTGCTCCCCAGACGTACCTGTTCAGGATATAACATCCAGAACATTGTCTTGTAATAAAAACTACATGAATGCATTGGAAATCTCATAATACAGCAATGAAGTTTGAATTAAGCACATTTTATTTTCTTGAAATTAGTCGGTAAATCTGACATACTTTTTGGGATTACTAGTAATAGTTGCTTTTTGTTCATAGTGAACAAATTCAAGGGAAAATTTATATACGATAGTTGGTATAGTTCCAGGAAGTAAATATTTAAATATGACATTTTATCTAATTTGACATGAAAATAAACAATCAGTTCCAAAATATGTATTATGTAATGCTTTCTCTAATAATTAATAAATGTACTTTAACTTATCAATAAAGGAGAATATTTGTAGCTCAGGGTTGAAATGTAGGCTCCTTAGTGCTCTCTGAGCTTGCTTTTTTTTTTTTTTTTGCAAACGTTTCATTACCCTAGCTAGGTAACATCATCAGCCTTACTTTGTCCTGGCGTATAGATTCCCCATTTCACCTGACCAGTTCAAGCAAAAATATAAGATTGAAATAACTTTCCTTCACAAGCTAGCCTTATAGAATTGAGCCTTTTTTGTTGGTCCCATTTCTGATGACTGAGAACACCCAATAGTGGGCAACATTTTTTTTTGTTGTGTCCCCCCCCCAGATAACATTATCTATTATATTGTATTTTTAATTTATAGTCCCCCCCAAAAAAACTTCTATGCTCTGTCTTGGGTAGCCTAGAAAATTGATAAGCAAATAAGGAAAGATTTATCCTAGGTGAAATTAACAGTTTTACATATCCCAGTTGCAGGGTTATAACGAACTCAGTCATAATACAAACATATTAAAATTTTATTAGATGAAGATATATGTGTCAAATATTAGGTATATTTAAAATAAAATTAAAAAAATGATATTTTCAAATATATTCTTTACCAATGAAATTGATTTATCCTAAAGCATGAGCTTATTAAAAGCGCTTTATAAAAACACATTTACATCTTGATTATTATAACTTCTTTCTAGAGGTGCAGATCAAACAAATCCAGGACCACAAAAGATGTTTCTTATAGACACTTAAGCTAAATAAACTACCAAGAAGAAGAAAAAAACAATTAGCTGAACTATTGAATTTTAGAAATATAGTCTCCATTATCCCCATAATGCTGAACTATATCAGTAGTTTTTATCTCTCACTGCAGTCTTTTAAGTCTACTGCCCCGTGTTAGAGCTGATGAATTAAAGAACTGGTAAAAAATATTTTCCCACTTTGTTCAGGAATATTCCACTGAATCTGTATTCTGTCTAGAAATTACTGGAATAAAATATATTTTGTTAAAAAACATCATTTTCTTCTCCAAATCCTTCCAGAAATGTTTCCTCATAATCATTCTGTATGAGTTTTCTTCTTCTGATTCTCCCATCATTATAGCTCAGCTTTCTGGAAACCCTAGCAAAGAAACAAAACTTGATCAGACTGATACAAATACCAGGAAAGAAAGCAGCAAAAGAGCTCCCAGCACAGATATATTGACTGTATCTTTTTAACTGACCGCCCCCCTCTGTACTTCTATACACAAACAATAAACTAATGACTCTGATGCATTTCAAAGAAATTTATACGTGACATATACACATGAAGTATAAAAAGATGTTCTAGTCATTGCCGACTCTAGGGAGCAGAATGCTGTTACCTTGCCACCAAAGGTGGTTCTTATTTTTCTACTTGCATTTTTACATGCTTTCCAATTGTTAAGTTGGCAGAAGCTGGGACAAGTAATAGGAGCTCACTCCGTTACATGGTGCTAAGGATTCAAACCGCCAAACTGCTGACCTTTCTGATTGACAATCTCAGTGTCTTAGCCACTGAGCCACCGCATCCCTTATAATGAAGTATAAAGCCCACCAAAACATATTATGCTACTGATCTTGATGCTGTATTTCAGAAGATAATTTTAACTTCAGAATAGTTTAACATGTACAACTTAGCAAAATAATTTTAGGATTTTAGTAATTGTCATTTGTGATATCAACAATAACAAAACTGTCACTTGTGGTGTCAACAATGCATAATACACAAGAAACTCATCATTGATTTCTGTTAGTGAAATATAGTGATCAACCAATATGAGTTCTACCTTAACACTGACAGCAGAACATATGATACCTACTAGTATCCATTGCTCTTATGTGATTCAAATTTTTATATGAAAGTGTTTATTGGGGAGATATGCACAAAAGTACATTACTGCGAATATTAAAGAATTTTATGTTATGATGTTTTGTACGTCAACATATGCAAGGTTTTTTTTTTTTAAAAAAAATAACAACCCTGGACATCTAACTGAACATTAACTTAATATGTTATCTTTAGGCAAGCCCACCTGTTATCTAGTCTAACCAGTTCAACAATACTTGATATAACATTCTTTTCTTTCCCTTTTTTATGAATTTATTTATTCCAACTAAAGTTAAATAAATCCCTGAATTAGCCTTTTCCCATGCATATTTGTTTCTTCCCTACATTGAAAATATACTGGGGAAGAGCACAGCTCCATAGCAAAGCATATGCTTTTCCTGCAGAAGATTTCATCTTGTATAAACAGGAAAAACTATTGCTTAACCTCTTCGGAATGACTGTCAATCAAGTGGGAGAATTATAACTAAGAAAATGATTTGACCATTTTTGGAAAACATATTGTTTCAAATGATATCTATTATTTTACACAAAGAAATGACTGTTTTGCAGTAAGCTAAATTATGGTGTTCTTTCATCTAGTCACTTCTCTTTATTTGGTTCTAAAATAATGTCTGTTTCTCTTTTCACTATGGTATGCCCATCATTTTTCCTTAGGCGATATAGCAATACTAATCATCTCAATATATTGATAAAGGAATAATTAATCATCTCAGTAGTCAGTGATTAAATAAATCCAGTGACATAGAGCAACACAGAGATAAATAATGTTGCTTTGACTGGACCTCATTTTTATTTTCACATGATCATTCATGACAATTCCCCCTCACCTGAGCTTCCTGCCATCAGAGTATTATGTAGAAAGGAATGCACTATAGACGAGAACACAGATGATCTTCTGTGTTATATGTTTTAATGCAAGAAACTGTTCTGTAATCCCACAAAACAAGATTACCCGTGAGCAACTTTGAGCCTCAAAACCACATGCAACTCTTTTGGAAGTTTTGGGACCCCTTTAAACGAATCTGCTTTTCCAGTGTTGTGAGATAGATACAAAATGATAATGCAATTGTACAATAAAGCTCTTATCGTTTAAAAGCAAGAAAAACATTCAACTCTACCAATTTTATATGGATATCTCTCCTGCTCGCTAGGGCTTTTTTCAATGTGATTCATGTCAATAGAAAGATTAGCGATCTTGCCTTAATTGTAGCTAATAGAGATACCTGAGTATTTTGTCTCCTCCTTTCTACCCATTCATAAAGAAATATAAGGAATTGTTATCACTTTAAATGGGATGGACAGCAATATACATTTGATAGATAACTAAATGAAATACTGAAAAGGAATTCAAATATTGCTTACTTTGGTATATAATTCTGTGACTCTCTTGAAAATTCATGTCTGTGCAAACTCCTGGGAATATTTTCATTCATACCTGTAATCTCAGATTCTTTGAACAAATTAGATATGGATTAAAAAGTTCTGTTTAAATATTTTGGTTACAAATTATTTCAAAAAGAAAAAAAATCATGAGGACAAACATATGAAAAGTAAAATACTGTTTAGAACTGGGATGGCAAACCTATGGCATGTGTGCCACAGGTGGCACATGGAGCCATTTGTCAAGGCACACGAGGTGTGAGTGCTGGCCAGCTGAATTCAGCCTTTTTAAAGCCATTTTTCACCTTCTCCAGGCTCCAGAGGCTTTATAAGAGCCTGGGGAACGTGAAAACAGCCCCCCACCCCCCAGAGGCTTCAGGAGCTTCCCTGAAGCCTCCGAAGCACAAAAGACTGGCCCTATGGGAAGTTTGGGAACGGACTTCTGGTTTGCTCGTAGGGCCGGTTTAAGACCTCTGGAGCCTTCAGGGGCCTTCTGGAGGCTTCCCTGAAGACTCTGGAGGACCAAAAACAACCCAATGGACAAACCGGAAGTCACTTCTGGTTTGCTGATAGGGTTGTTTTTAGTCCACCAGAGCCTTCAGGGAAGCCTCCTGAAGGACTCTGAAAGCTCCGGAGGACTAAAAATGGCCCTACGAGCAAACTGAAAGTGACTTCTGGTTTGCCCGTAGGCTCAGTTTTTTGCACCCCGGAGCTTCAGGGAAGCTCCTGAAGCCTCTGGAGGGCCTCGGGGGGGGGGGGGGGGAGGAAGTGGAAGGATGTTTTCACCCTCCCCAGGCGCCTATAAAGCCTCTGGAGCCTGGGGAGGGCGAAAAAAGCATGCAAAAATAGCATGCAAAAAATGGGGGGAGTGCCTCTCATGCACGCATGTGCACTGGGGTGTGTGTGTGTCGTGCGTTGCATTATGGATGTTGCACGCCCATGCACGACCCTCCTGAGCTTTCCACCGCTTATGGCACGTGAGTCAAAAAAGGTTCACCATCGCTGGTTTAGAAGGTTGAATAAATATTATTCTTATTGTAAATTTCTTAAACCAAATTCAAATGTGCTTTGAGACAGGCAATTCAGAAATGGGAAAAATAGTAAAAAAAAAAGTATTAATTTCATCCATATTTTAAACAAATAATCCTAATTCATATTTTCCAGATTATGTAATATACATACTGTTGCATTTACTTTCTGACAGCCTTTTCCAACTATAACATGGTAATTCAAAACTCAAAAATTGTATCTATTAATATTCATATTATTGAAAGTGGGAAAAACAAAAGCAAATGCAGACTCATTTGTCAGTCAATGGACACACAAAGAAGTTAAAAATAGACTCAAAAACTTCAACCCAATGATCTAATATTAGAAAAATTGATCCCTAATTTGGTATATTAGGAATTAGTAATATTAGGAAATGGGTTCAGACAAAAGAAACAATGTTGTATCATTAAAACCAACCTGAAATTATGAGTTTGTGCTACTCTGACAGCATCTGTTGACTCTGTCTATTATTTGTTGCCTACACTATTTTTAAAGAGCATAAAGGATTAAAGATCTAGTTGATCTAATATTTGAATGTTTCTTGGAATAAACAATTAACTGCCTAACTTGACCAAAGAACAATACATTGCTATATAGTCTGCATTTAATCTTTTAAACCAACCTTCCATATCAGCAATTGAAGTGGCCAGAAAGCTATGACTTGAAGAAACGGAACCTCCGTAATTCTGAAAATTAAAAATTTTAAGATTTTTAACTAACATCATCAACCTTGATTGCTGATGTCTCAGAGTAAAATGTTATTTAGCAACAAACTTCTACCATACTTTTTTTCCATTCTGCATCACTTTAGTTTCTAAGTATTCTATTTTTGCAGAAGATTTGAATCAAACATTACTTCATCTGTCAAAGCATGTTACATCTGTATCTTGGAGGCAAAGTTTTTTTTTTTAAAAAAATACTAGCATCCATATATTAATATCCTTCCATAATCTAATTTCACGTATTAGAAAAGAACAGCAGTAGGGACAACCACACAGTGCCAAAACAACTAGTAAGACTCTTAGTCCAAGAGATTAGTTAAAAATAGTTGTGCTAAATTCAATGAGATTTATACGTAGGTACATGTAGGACCTTGCCCTGAAAGATAAGTTCATGTATTTTAGAAATGTCCATAAATAAAACACTTTTAAAGGATTTCGTACTTTAAAAAAGGTTTTAGGTTTGAAGGCATTGTAGATTATATTTCACTTACCGAATTTGATGCCGAACTGTTTTTAACAGGTGAATACAATGTGAAAGTTGTATCATTTATGTTTTCCCAGTAAGGTAATTTCTTATGTATTCTGCAAGAATGATCAGATTTATTTTTTAACCTTTTTAAAGGCGAATACTGAGAATCTTCATTACAAAAATGAGCCGCTCTTTTAATTCTGGCAACAGCGGGCAGAGTTCTTATTGGAGAATTAACAAGGGCATTTACAGTTTCAGATATTTGCATTCCTTCGTATTTTTTTAAGTTTGCTGCTCTTAGAAATGTTGGAAATTTGGGAAAGCCTTCAGAACATAATTTCTGGTACATATCTTCAATTGTACTCTTTGTCTTTTTATGGAAATTTGAGGACAGAGTATCTAAACCAGAAGTGTGTACATCTGCAGAGTTTCTAGGGCTTGAGTATATATTTGAAAACTTAAATGTCTTCTGCAACTTTGGAGAACATAATTCCTTATATATTTTTTCAAAAGCATCTTCATATTTCTGTTTATAAGAAATGGGACGTTGGTTAGCATGAAAGGATGAAAAAGAATGACTTCGTGGTAGTGAAACAGTGGCAGTGAAAGTTTTAATTTCATGATTTTTGAGTCCATTAGAGGTTTTCACTGGAGACTTGTTTCTTTGTAAAATGGAGTTTGTACTGCCATTCGAAGACAAACTTAAACTTGAGGTAGTTTTGAATGCCATCGTACTCAGTTCTTCAGTTTCACTTTCTGCTTTTGTATTAAATGTGTCTAAATCTACAGTGCAAAATGTATCTCCAAAACTTTGATTCTTTTTTACACTGTCTGAAGATAAAGGGGAACAAGTTGTATTTTTGACCAAAAATGTTTCGTTTGCACAAAGAGTTCTAGGACAAACAGTTTCCTCTGTAACACTTTTTCTAGTTCTTTGCCTGTATGAATAATCTTCTATAATACCAGAACAGTCTACTACCATTCTGTTTGAGTTCTGAGATACAGTAGGTTCTATTCTGTAAATGCTTTTTTCAGAACACTGCATCTGACGCTTTGAATTGTAAAAAGGACTATTGTCACCATTACTTCCCATAGATAATTTCTTTTTTTCAGCATTTTTGGTAATGAAGCCAGGTGTCAGTTTTAGTACTCTGGACTTTCTTATTTTCTCTTTGTTAGTATTAAATTTTGCCTTTTTAGAATGGCAGCATCCATATTTGTATTGCTTGATTAATGAATTGGAAAACGATTTATCCAATAGTCTAGTAAAAGTTTTTACCATTCCTGGATACAAGTCTGCCATTGTGACATTATTCCATGAACAGTTTTCATCTGCAGATTCATACATTTCTAAAAAGCTACTATAGCCAGTTCCATTATTAAGAGAGGATTGATTTTTAGGCACAATTGTCCCATTCACTGACTGTGAAGCAGTAGAAATGGACAGTTCTGGAGATGTCGGTGATACAGGTGACAGCTGCTTCTTCTGGATTGTATCACGGCCTATTTAGAGCCAATAAAATGAAGATACAAAAAAGCAGCACTTAGTATCAAATTGTTTACATTACTTAATAAAGACACTTAATGTTTTCTAAAATGTCTATGATCTGTTACAATGCCACTTATAGCTTGACTCGTTAAAATAATTCATTATACTGCTAGTTATTTATTTATTATACTTGTATACTGTGGTAATAAAGCATGGTCCTGTATCACTTTATAATAAATAAAACTACAAAATATAAAATAACATTGTTATATAATTATAAAACACAACAGTAAAAACTCTTCAAAATTAGTGGCACGCGAGCCAAAAAGGATTACCATCACTGGGCTAATACATGCTTAATGAAAACACAGATCTAAACTGTCTTAAATGATGTTGAAACATAAAAATGCTTCATAAATTCATGGTTCTTAAATTAGGCTGTTTTACTGATTCTTTTTACTTTAGATAAGTATATTAATTATGATGATATTCAGAAAGCAAGATATGTTAAAATGATTCTTAATCTCAGAAATAAATTAACTTAAACTGTGACATCTCTAAAATTATTTTATAAATTACATAGTCATACGGGGATATGAAAATGTAGACTTATATATCTAAACTAAACTCAAACATGGCACAGGATGTCAAACTGTGAAATATAATCATATCATTCTACAGGGAGAATAAAGCAAATTACTTTATGATGGAGGACTAGAAAATATTCCTATGAGATAAAGTAGTATTTAATTGTTTGAAAACATGTAACCCTATTTATCTGTCCACATAAATTTTTGAGTGTGCTGCTAATTACAGATTTATTAATAGGTACCTCTTAGCACAATCATTTTAAATTATCTTGAGGGCTATCACTATAACAATTGTCTGCAGCTAACAATAATGTTATGTCTTAAAGTAAATTCTAAAGGCCAGTTATTCAAAGATGAATACAAAATGAAATATTGGTGGGACTGCAACCCAGCTATGTAAAAAAGGTACGATACGGATACTGATTGAATGCATGAATGAGCATGCGTGCCCTCTAAATTTTCCAATCTGATTATATAATCCATTTAAGTGCCGCACTCTGTAGTAGTATTAAATTAATACATGTAGGTTCCACTGAGGAAGATTCCAAGTTTAATTCATGGCATTCCCATTTTAAGAATTCTAAGGAAAGATTTCCAGCTGAGACCCTGGATATCTTCACTACTTTCAGTAAAGAAAGATTAAACTAGATGGACTAAAACATTAAGTCAACACAAGAAAGAATTATAAAGTATAAATCAGGGCACTTAGAACAACTTTATTTCAGCTCTTGCCTGACTGTTCATTTCCTTCTATTCAGATGGTACAGACAGATGAGCTGAAGAAGACTGAAATAAGTGAGGGGAAAAGAGGGTGTACGGCAGTTTCTGTAGTGGGAATTTGTGTTTACAAAGATAAAAAAATAGACTCCTGCATTCCTTATTGGATCCAGATCGCACAATTACATTTGAGCTTTCTTTTCTAAATAAATGTCCCAGAATTGTCGTATAACACATGAAATCAGTCAGTGCTTTAAAAATTATCTTACCTAGGTAGCATATCTAACAAGTATCATTCCAAGAATTTTTTAATGAATCAAATTAATGCAGTTCTTGGCTAATCAATTAGAAAGCATAAGCTTTGAACACAAAGAAGCTGAAAAACCTCTGAGACATCTGATATTGTCCTTTAATTTTTTTAAAAAATAAAAAAAATCCTAAAAATAAGGACAATTTCCTAAGAAATTTAAAAAGGAGAAAGAGAAATTTTCTTATTTTCAGTACTGTGAAGTATCTTGAAGCTGTTGCAAAGCTCACCGATTAAGGATTTGTTTTCCAATTTCCTCCTTTGCCACAAAGGAGACAACGGACCAATGTTTCTTGGTTTTGTATCCTAAACAGAGGTACATAAAGAATGTAGTTAATAAAAACATTAAACCAACCGAGAATCATTAGGTAAACAATTATATAGTATGATAATACATGGAATACTATATACATACCATATTTAAAAATATATAAATATGGAATTATAAAATAAATGAACCGGAAAAGAGTCGTAAACTTATTTCCTGAGAGGCAATAAGAAGGTGCTATTATACCTATGTCCTTTTTGTGAAGTTGCATCTGGTTGTCCATTATGGTAAAATAATTCTGGTGGATTGGATTAAGTAGGAATATTTTTGTGTTGCTTTAAGTATTCCAGTTAATTTAATTTCTTACAGAAACAGGAATATATTTAACCATTTACAATTAATTTCAATCCTAATCTACATATGGCGCAGTGGTTAAATGCAGCACTGCAGGCTACTGCTAGATCAGCAGGTCAGCGGTTCAAATCTCACCGGCTCAGGGTTGACTTAGCCTTCCATCCTTCCGAGGTGGGTAAAATGAGGACCCAGACTGTTGGGGGCAATATGCTGACTCTCTGTAAACCGCTTAGAGAGGCCTGAAAGGCCTATGAAGCGGTATATAAGTCTACTGCTATTGCTATCTCGAGCTGGTCAGAATCAAATTCCTGGCAGTAAATTAACCTGTAATACTGCATTTTAACCACTGTGCCACCTCAGCTCTTACTGTATAGAAAATATATAAAGGTTTTATAATATGTTGAAATTCTATGGACAGAAATCAGACCATGGATAGAAAAATATGGACTATGCAATTATAATAGGAAAAAAATTCAGTAAAATGAATTAAAAGCTACACTACCGTAAACATTGCTGGAACAGAAAAGGCATAATCTTTCAATAGAACGTCCATTTCCAGTTTGTATTTATTCTTCGCAGGTGTTCCAAACGGGCGTTCAAGTGGGAAGTTCTCCTTTCAATAAAAGTAGCACATAGAGCAAAATGAAAGTCTGCAGTTTATATGAACAAGGTAGTTGGATATGGACTGTTCCTTCTGAATTTACTAATGAGTTAATAACCACTTTTCACCTGGACTCAACAGGATTCATTAATGTTACAGCAAGATTAATGGTAGAAACCTAGATAAATGTTTTAATTGATGATTATTAACCATTATTTCATATATTAATTTTTCCTATGGCAGTACATTACCAAAGAACCAGGTACTGTCAGATAATAACAATTAAGATTACATGCCATGCAATGAAACAAACAAAATGATAAAACTTATAATATTTATGTAATTACTTACCAAGCACATCTAAATTATATTAAAGCAAACTATTTTTACAATTCCCAAGGAATGCCACAACTTTTGAGCACTTCTAATGTATGGAAATTGAAAGGTGGTTTATTTGGCATGCCCTAATTCATGTGTAAACAATCTTATTGGAGAAATTACCCAGTAAGAATAACCTCTTAAAAAGGAGCCACAAAGATATTAAAGCGTAATGCATATATACTTTTTATCATACATTTTCTGTGCAATATAATTTGTTAGATCACTATATTTAGGATTATGTCTTCAATATGGTGTCTGTGGGCAATATCATACCCAGCTGCTCTTCCCTGTCCCCCTGATGCTCATCAAGCTTCCTATTTTATCTTACTGCTTATACAAAATACTTTAATAAAAAGAAAATTGTAATGCTGCAAATCAAAATAGTTGTCAGCACAATCTTCATTTGAACTGGTACACATAAGCTTTTTTAGAGAGTGAGTAGTCAGAAATGATTGTTTAGTATTATATCTGTTTGCATGAAAGAGAAAGGCAAGAAGTAACTCCTTTTGAACAACCCTGTAATCCTTAATACGGGGTAAAGTCATTAAACAGTATCTCATAGTAAAAGGACAGAATGGGCTGTATTCTAGAAAATCGTTGATTTGTAATTATCTTTTTAATAATAATTATTTTGTTAATGGAAAGCTCCCTTCCACTACTTCTCCATGGTGATTTTGAAGCAGCTTCCATGACAAAATGACACAATTCCAAATGTGCACACCAGTTAGAATAGAAGGCACAATTGTCTGCGTAGATAAAGCCATAAATATTTGCTGACTACATGGAAAGGTTTTGACAGGTTGGGGGTTTTGTTTTGCAAGTTAGGAAAGTTTGTAGTTATCATATCCCTTGTCATACAGCTAATACTTCTTTATTGAATGCTTTGTTTAGTGACCATTCACAGTTAGTGGAATAAAAGTAGTAAGTAACCAATTTTCACATTTATACCTTTAAAGGTTTGTACAGCAGAGAAAAACGGAAATAGGATTGTAAGCAAGTTACAGTTATGTTTAGTAATTGTTATGCTTTATGACAAAGTTGCCACTCCCAACTGTGTTTTCTAAATGAGGATTAGCTATATGTCAATGTGTTAAGTTACCTAAAACTAATATCCTAATATGGTGAACAAAATTTTATTTTTATCTATACTATTACCTTGATATGTACATTGGCCAACTGATATTTAAGAGACGCCAACTCAGCCTTCCCTTTGCTATCTGCAATTCAAAATTAAATAAAAATTATATTTTAATCAGCATAATTAATACCAAGTTTTAATTTTTCATATAGGATTTTTTTCACTTAAATACACACACACAGACACTCACACACAAACTCTTTGGGAAAATAAAGGAAATATTTACTCTTCTTTTGGTAGCTATTAAAAAAAACACATTACATTGCTGCCAGTATAAAAGATGTATATAGCCAACACTGTGATTACTATGGCCTTTAAAAGCATTTCATTGACAAGTTATTGTACAAGAATAAGACAGAAGTCACTTAAATTGCCTGGTTGTACTGTCATTCTTTGAGAAATGTATGTGGGAGGGCATGAGTGAATGTCATACAGAAAGCTTCCAAATCAAGGTTTAAAAATAATGACACAAATACAATTATCTGAATTATATGAAGAATGGATAATAATGAATTAGCAACACATGTTAATGATTTAAAAGGGAAAAGGGGGCTATAATTCCATATGCATGTCATATGATTCTTAATTACAGACTTAAATACACTTCAATCCAGATATTACAATCTAGTATTCATTTGTACAAAAAGATACCAAAAATGTTGCTTGAAACAAAAATAAAAATTATCGTATTTTTCGGAGTATAAAATGCACCGTTTTTCCTCAAGAGGCTGAAAATCTGGGTGCGCCTTATACACTGAATACAGCATTTTTTTGCCTCCCGAAACCCTGCCCCCTTCACCAAAATGGCCGTGCAGAGTCTGTAGGAGGTTTTCAGAGTGCTCCTGGGGGCTGAGAGGGCAGAAATGAGCAAAAAATGGGCAGTTTTTTGCTCAATTTGGCTCCCCCAGGAGCACTCTATAAGCCTCCTACAGACTCTGCACGGCCATTTTTTTTGACGGAAAACGAGCCCGTTTTTGCCCCCCGCTCCCAGAGCACTCTACAAGCCTCCTAAAGGCTATTCATGCCTTTTGGGGGGGGGGGAAGAAAAAGGGCTGGTTTTGGGAAGTCTGCAGAGTGCAAAATCTTTTTTTATTTTTTATTTGCCTCTTCAAAACCTTGTTTAGTTTAGTTTAGTTTAGTTTTGGTTTATTTGTATGCCGCCCTTCTCCAGGAGGGACTCAGGGCGGAGAACAACTCAAAGGGTAAAGGGAACATAAACAACAGTACACATAATTAAAATACACGAAAATCACACAGCCATACCAGTCGAGAGGGGAGGGGAACTCATCAACCCCAGGCCTGCCGGCACAGCCAGGTTTTGATGGCTTTCTGGAAGGCCTGGAGAGAGGTGACGGTCCGGATATCCGCGGGGAGTTCATTCCAAAGGGCCGGAGCTGCTACAGAGAAGGCCCTCCCCCGGGTAGTAGCCAGATGGCATTGGCTTGGTGCGTCTTATAGTCCAGTGTGTCTTATACTCCGAAAAATACAGTACATTTTGGGCTAAAATTCTGCAATTCATTAACTCACAGGATGAGGTTTATGATGCACTGTTATTGTTGAATATAAATACAGTGGGACATATAGGAATTGTCTTTGCAGATCAAGTATCAGTTAAATACATTTTAAAATAAGTTTAATAGTAAAACGTGTGTAGATAAACAGAAAGTAATTTTCAGGGTTACATGTTTTGTGCTTACCTGGACTGAGTTGACTCTCTTCATGTAAGTTGGAGAAGTGACTTTCTTCAAATGTCTTTTTAAAAACCCAAAATTATAAGCATTGCATTAACTTCAATTAGTGTACAAAATCAATTACAAACTTTGGAACATTTTCTGCTCCAAAATGCTCCTAATTTCTTTTTAGATTTTCCAAACATGTAGAACAACTACTGTATCAGCTGACATCAATCACTATGCATTTATAATTTTGCTGCCAATTATATAATGGGATGGGCAGAGGAGAAATCAAACAAAACTATAATTTGCTGACTTAATATTTATTTATGCATCCAATTTATTTGCCATCCATCTTGTGGTTCAGGCAACTCTGAGTGGCGATTTAATTTACATTTTTATATAGGACAATCTTACAGTGAAAAACGTAGACAAAATGATCTAGTTTTTCAGGCCTTAAATCTAAATATACTGAGTTTACATAATAGCCTTGAGCAGATCCTTCAATAAGATACTAACTTACAAATTAAATGCTTCTATGGTTTATTCAAGATAATTCCGAAGATTCCTCATAGGTGTTTTGCTTATCAGACCCCCAGTAATGTTATTTGTGCTATTTCATTTTGCAATTTACCAGAAATACCATGTTTTAAGGGTACTTGGGAGTAAGAGCCAATGTGGTAATGTCAGCCCTGGAAGCCATATTTTTCTTTGGATCTTCAGGGCTGCAACATTTAGTGCTGTGGGAAACCGGGAAGGGGGATTTCGTGGAGTGGTTGAGATATATAGCTACAACAATATTCTTTTCTCTGGAAGTTAAGGACGATTCAGCCTCCACCTGGAGTGGCGTGACTGGGAAGTATCTCCAGTTGGGACGGTGGAGTGATTGGACCATTTGATGAAAATGTGGGTGCAGGGGAGAGTACTTTGACTTTCTTTTGGGTGGGGAAAACCCAGAAGCTTTCAGATTCAAGTTTTCCCAGATGTGCCAATATGACATCTCTAATAAAAAGGAACTTTGAGGAACTTCTAGCCTCGGCGTCTTCTTTCGGGGGGTGGGGTTATTACTTGGAACTCTGACAAGTAACAGATAAGAATTAATGCTATGGGATACATATCACAATGTAATGACAATTTTTCCAAGTGGCTTCTCATATAAGATATGTTGTAATATTTCAATAAAACAATGTGATAAGCATTATTTTCTGATATATTTTATATATTATATTATTCTTTATTCACAATTGAAAAGAAATAGGCTTGCCCAATAATTGGTACAGTTAAAAATATAAGATCATATGTAACGTAGTATACTATATTGGCTATCCAAATCACAATAAGGATCACAGTTTGAAGAAAGGGGGAGGGGGAGAGGAAATCAACAAATAAGTGTTTAAACTTTTTTTAAAAAAAATATGGTGCATAAGAGTAGAAATGGAGAATGAGAAGATGCATATATTTGCAGCTGAAGACAAGTTTCATATTACTGTTTCTAAGCTACTGGCATATCATACCTGATCATCTGTTAAGTCTTCTTCAAAATCAGAATTCTGCTTTTGTACTTAATTAAAAAGACAAATTTTAATTAGATATGCACATCTGAAAATAAAATTTCATCTTCAATGCCATTTAAAGCCAATTAATGAATGCAAACAAGACACTTATTTTATTGATGAACATTGTTCTTATGTTTAGCAATAAATTCAAACTACTCAATTCACCCAAGCGACTTGTACAAACATTTTGTAGAACAGTTTGACAGCACTGTTCCCTCTAAGGTGCGCGCCTGCGCGGCCGCGCACATCGCAAAAAAAATCCCGCGCAGCAGTATCTATCTGCCGCGCAGAGATTTCTGTAAAGGAAACGTGGGGAAGTCCTTTGCAGGCGGCTACAACTTGCCGCCTGCAAAGGACCTCCCCAGACTTGTTTTGAAGAGAACGGCTCTTCAAGTCCATGTTCGGGGCGGGGGATCCCTTGGAGAGGGGATTCCTTCCTGCGAGACCCTGCCCAGAAAATACGGAGAGCGGCAGTGGAGACCCGGGGCTGCTTCTGCTGCGACTGCTGGACTGTGTGAGGCTGGGAAGGGGGTGGGAAGAGCGGCGGGGCTGGCGGTGGCCGGCTGGTTGGCTGCCTTTCCACCTGTGCGGTGGCTTTCAACCTGCTCCCCCGACTCGTAACTCCTCCTGTTTTCCCCCTCCCTCTTACATGCCCCCTTGGTGCAGCGGGCTACTGCCGGCGAAAGGAGTGGGGCGGGCGACATTGCACAACTGCGTAAATTATAAACCACAGATTTTAATCCTATTTAATTTTTAATGGTATCAAATTTAGCTATAAAGTGGCCTTACCTACTTTTTTTTCCCTGGGCCTGCTAAATTCTGGTCCCTGGTGATACAATGAGTTAAATGCATTCTGGCCTGGATTTCCTATTGTGCAATTTGTGTCATGGACTTAATCATTTTAAATTCCATAAAATGCCAGTACACATCCTTTCTGCCAAGAGATCAGAAAAAACAATGCTCGAATCTTCTGATATTTAAATGATTTATAATGTTGTTTAGATATATAATTTGGATTACATTTGAAAGCTATGCATTGATTAAATACTACAGAATACAAGCAGTTCTTTCTTTTTTGGTTTTAGAAAAGGATAATTCCCCTTTTAGCCAGGCTTTTTGAATTAGATTATGGTGATGTTAACACCAGTTTTTAAGTAGATTTCAAATTTTTTTAAAAAAATCTTTTAGCTGCTTTGAATACCTTGGAGATGAAAAGATGGGGTACAAACTCAAATAACAAAAAAATAGTACCGTATTTTCACGACCAAAAGCCGCACCGGATTAAAAGCCGCAGTATCAATTAACGTTAATTTTTCAAACTTTTTCCACATATAAAGCGCACCGGGTTATAAGCCGCACGTTTCCCGACGCTTCTGGACATCTGTTGCAGTCGCGAGGAGGAGCGGAGAACAGCGCGAAGGTTCTTGGCGCTCCAGGAAGCTACGAAAGCAGTTGGGAGAGGCGCACGGCTTGGTTTCTCCTCCCTGGACGTCACAGCAGCAGCCCCAAACTCACCGATCTCAGTGTTTTTCGCATCGGGGTGTGCTGCAAGAGCATGCCCCGATGCGAAAAACACAGAGTTCGGTGCGCTTGGGGCTGCTGCTGCGACGTGACGTCCAGGGAGGAGAAACCAAGCCGTGCGCCTCCCCCAGCTGCTTTCGTAGCTTCCTGGAGCTCCAAGAACCTTCGCGCTGTTCTCCGCTCCTCACGACTGCAATAGATGTCCAGAAGCGGCTTTTGGGGCTAATGGGGATTGGATTTCCAGCTCAATAGCCCCTGCCGCTTCTGGACGTCTATTGCAGTTGTGAGGAGCCGAGGAGAGTGCGGAGAACAGCGCGAAGGTTCTTGGCGCTCCAGGAAGCCCCGAAAGCAGCTGGGGGAGGCGCACGGCTTGGTTTCTCCTCCCTGGACGTCGCAGCAGCAGCCCCAAGCGCACCGATCTCTGTTTTTCGCAGAGATCGGTGCGCTTGGGGCTGCTGCTGCGACGTCCAGGGAGGAGAAACCAAGCCGTGCGCCTCCCCCAGCTGCTTTCGGGGCTTCCTGGAGCGCCAAGAACCTTCGCGCTGTTCTCCGCTCCTCACGACTGCAATAGATGTCCAGAAGCGGCAGGGGCTATCGAGCTGGAAATCCAATCCCCATTAGCCCCAAAAGCCGCTTCTGGACATCTATTGCAGTCGTGAGGAGTGGAGAACAGCGCGAAGGTTCTTGGCGCTCCAGGAAGCTACGAAAGCAGCTGGGGGAGGCGCACGGCTTGGTTTCTCCTCCCTGGACTTCGCAGCAGCAGCCCCAAGCGCACCGATCTCTGCGAAAAACACAGAGATCGGTGCGCTTGGGGCTGCTGCTGCGACGTCCAGGGAGGAGAAACCAAGCCGTGCGCCTCCCCCAGCTGCTTTCGGGGCTTCCTGGAGCGCCAAGAACCTTCGCGCTGTTCTCCGCACTCTCCTCGGCTCCTCACAACTGCAATAGACGTCCAGAAGCGGCAGGGGCTATCGAGCTGGAAATCCAATCCCCATTAGCCCCAAAAGCCGCTTCTGGACATCTATTGCAGTCGTGAGGAGCGGAGAACAGCGCGAAGGTTCTTGGCGCTCCAGGAAGCCCCGAAAGCAGCTGGGAGATCTTTTTCCACATATAAAGCGCACCGGGTTATAAGCCGCACTGCTGGTTTTGGATCAAATTTTAGGATTTTCAGTGCGGCTTATAGTCGTGAAAATACGGTACATTCATTTTGAAAAATAAATGCAAGACTTGATTAATTTCATATCTTTATTTAAAATAGTTTTGGCATGGCATATGGTTTTATCGATTCAGTTGGAAATGATGTGGATGTTGTATCTGATTCTGAGGTATATATATTCTTAAGTAACATAACATATAGCATATAGTCCAAACTTGCTAGACTATTTAATTGATCTTACTACTTTAAAGGGGGAGTTTCATGATAAATTATTTTATTACATTTATGTTGCATTTATATATTATATTTATTACATTTATATTTCACATTATATATTTGTATTGTTATTTTAGTGTTTATTGTCAATTTTGATAGATATTATTATTGATATATCAATACTGATTTTACTCATACTAAATAACAATTACTGCTATTATTTATCAGGATTAAATATTTACAGTTTTTAATATTGAGTTAGTCGTATTTTAGAATAATAGGGTTATCTTTTAATAGGATAATTGGCAAAATCTAATTCAAATGTGATGGGTTGCATTCCAAAGAATGTGAGAGGACAGGTTGCATGCAAAATGCCAGGACCCAGGACCCTGTTGGTGCCATGTCTCTCTCTAGCCAGTCTAACAATGTAAAAGCTGAGCAGAAGTCTTTTTTTTTCCAGGGTGAGCGGAAAAGTATAGTGTTTGAGTAGCACATTTTCATGCCTGGCATTCATCAGGCTGAACCTCACTCGCAATCGGCGCTTGACGCTTGGAATGTTGCGCAAATGTCCAGCAGACGTGACAGCAGTTCAAACTGTTGCTCTCTTAGGTGCTCAGGCATGAAACTGTGCCGCTCAAACACTATACTTTCCCGCTCACACTGAAAAAAAATTAGAGGGAACATTGTTTGACAGTATGGTTTAAATGGGACATTGGATGACATTATTAGATTATATTATTACACCTGGGCAAAGAGTCAAGTATTAAAGATTGGGCAGCATTTACATCTATACATCTCTTTTAAAAAGATTGAATAAATAAACTGTCCATTTAACTTGATTTAGCAGATGAACTCAATTCAAAACATTGACTTTTATTTACCAATATAACCAAAAGCTACCAACATTTTGATATATTCTTTTATTATTATCTTTGTAACTGAATGAAATCCTAGAATTGAGAACAGAGTGGAGTTTTGCTATATATAGAACAATGGTTGTTATTTTATTACAGTACTTAATTTACTGATACTTTATCTTTGGATAAGGAATTCTAGATTACATCAGAGTTTGAATGGTTCTGTAAATTCTTAGGGGCAATTAAATAAATCAAGAATCCTGGTTCAGCATCAGAGGATCACATGGCAATGAAGTCTATTTTTTTTTTAAAAAGTCTCAAGCTCTCATGCAATTTATGATTTTTTCTCACTAACCAACTCTTAAGAATTCTCAAGACTATTAAAAGCAAATATCAGTATCTTATGCTAGAATGATTAACTTTCAAAGTAACTACTATAAAATATACACATAATTATTCTTAATTTATACTTATTGGCATAAGTATCATAAGCATAAAAATATTGTACTTTTTGGAGTATAAGATGCACCCCCTGAAAAAAGAGGGTGGAAATGTTGGTGTGTCTTATACATCGAATACGGCCATTTTTGGCCTCCAAACCCCGCCCCATGCCCCATTTTCACCAAAAACGGACCTGTTTTTTTGCAAAAACAGGGCGCGCAGAGGGCTTGGGAGGCCTGCAGAGTGTTCCTGGGAGCCGGGGAAGGCAAAAACTATTTTTTTCCCCCTGTTTTCCTCTTCGAAATCTTGGTGCATCTTATAGTCTGAAAAATACAGTATTAATTTCTGCACATAGTTGTTCAAATTCATTCGTCTATTTCTTTCTTTTCATCACAATTTTTGTTCTGCATTTGCTTAACAATTATTATTCAAATATTGAACTTTTCTTTACAATTAAAGGCTAAATTCTTTCACACTGTAAGACAGAGATACTATGAAATTTCAAAGCTTTTTCTTACCTGTGTTTTCTTGGCATTCTATACTGTTCTGTGGTTTTAAAGAAAGACTTCAGTTAATGAATTCCTTTATAACAGTAATAAACAGAAAATTATTTGCTTGAAAACTTTGTTGTTCAATAACAAACTATGTTATCAGCATCTACGGGTCCACAGAAGGAAGGAAGCGAATCTAGGCAAATGTTTATCTACAATCTTGAAGCTACTTATTTCATATAATTTAAACAAACTTCAGAATTACTGTACTGAAGACATTTCTTTTGCTATAACCTGCTTACAGCGGTAGTGAATATCTTAAAAAAGAAATGCACAGAAAGTATGATTAAATTGCTCCTTCTGAAACATCCGTTTGTTGGAATTACATATTTAAACTGGGAACATTACAATTAGAATAAAAAGTTTGTGTCTAAAACAAAACTGGAAATTCTATTTGAACTGTAGATTCCAATTTGACTTTGACAGCAAACTGGTATTTGTAGGAATTTTTTTTCTTTCTTCCTCTGTCAATTAAAGTTCAAACAAGTTTTAGGATTCTATTATTTAAATAACAAGTAGACGCAATTCTCTGAAATTTTACAAATCGTTCAATCTACTGACTTTGGATACCTTGTAGAAGCTCAACATATCTCTCTGGACTAAGAAACTCTACCAATAAAAACTTAGGAGCAATAACCCAGACTTAGAAGGCGTTCAGTGATCTGTCTATTGATGAATAAATATTTGGTCTTGACTGTAACTTATAGTAAACTTACATTAAGTTTGGGAAATTATCTATCAGTATAATTCCGCTATAAGAGACCTTAATTAATCTATATTAGTGTTAAAAGGTAAAGGTTCCCCTCGCACAGATGTGCTAGTCATTCCCAACTCTATGGGGAGGTGTTCATCTCCATTTGAAAGCTGAAGAGCCAGTGCTGTCCGAAGACATCTCCCTGGTCATGTGGCCAGCATGACTAAATGACAAAGGCGCACGAAACATTGTTACCTTCCAACCAAAGATGGTTCCTATTTTTCTACTTGCATTTTTACATGTTTTTGAACTGCTAGGTTGGCAAAAGTTGGGACAAGTAATGGGAGCTCACTCCATTAGGCGGCACTAGGGATTCGAACTGACGACATTTCTGATCGACAAGCTCTGCGTCTTAGCCACTGAGCCACCGCATCCCACAAATTAGTCTTAGTCATCTACTAATGCTCAAACATAGATGTTGAGCAAACTATTAGGACAATATTCAGAAAGTTACAAGATTATCTGCCTTCTTACATAGAAAAAGTAAATAACAAAATTTAAAAACATTTATCCTACTAAATTTGATTAAGGAATGTCAGGTATTATAACAATATTTGGATTTGATCATTCAGATTACAAAAACAAATACATATAAAAACAAATAAATACGATTTACCTCCAGAAGTTGTGGGGACTCAACACTGGACGTTTTTAAGAAAAGATTGTATAACCATTTGTCTGAAATTGTAGTGTTTCCTGCCAAAGCAGTAGGTTGGACTAGAAGACCTCCAAGGTCCCATCTAAGTCTGTTACCTCTAATGAAAAGCCTGATCTATGCAATGCCTATTTAATAAAGATTGAATTACAATAATTTAAATTGGATATCTGTAACCATCAAATGAAATATCTTTATTTTCTGTATACTTAAAACAACCCTGCTGACACTTTTCAACTTCAGAATCAAAATAATAATCAAATACCTAAAACAGATAATAATAAAACTATCAACTCACTTTAGTCTCTGAACTTTAAGGAAGTGTTAGTATTGATTAAAAGCCCTACAAATTAGTTCCATCTTAACTAACTTCTGAACAACTGCAGGCACCATCCAGATCTAAAACATATTTTTGGATTTTTAAACATGGACCCAACAATTTAGAAAATAAATTTCATATTAGTAATAACAAGGTTAGGAATGAAAGGCATACATTTTAATACCTCATAAGTCACATCTAAAATTTCATCATCTGACTCTTCTCCCCAAACTCTTGGTCCTATCAATTGTAAAAGAATAAAGTAGTTAGAATACAAATTTCTGATTAAGATTATAATCTTACATAAATTTCAGTTGGGACAAAGTAATAAATTAGAGGCCTCATCTGGGCTAGGGGCTACATTTCCTCCAAATAAGGAATGACCATGCCAGACTATGACAGAAAATTGAAAATTAGTTTTTATTATCATAGGCAAGGAGAAAGAGCTTTATAATAGTAGGATCAATGAACAGAACATATTTTGCATCTCTATTCACTTTTTGTATGCTATGTCCAATAATGAAAACTACATTGCTTGTCTCCTTGATTAGTTCCCACATGTTAGTTCTTGTTTTTCCTTCTGCTCCATGGAAAATATCCATTTTTGTGACAGCTGCTCAAACACTGGAACACTTCTATCTTATCTTCCCTAGTCCTTTTTTTTTTTGGCTAAACATACCCAATTCCTGCAACCATTATTCAAATATTTTAGCCTCCAGCCCTTTAAACTTCTTTGTTTGTCTTCTCTATACTCTTTCCCTTCCTTCTCTTTTCCCCTCCTGTAAATTGGTATTCGGACTGAGACCAAGATAGGTTAAGAACAACTTTGATTTATTAATTGAAATTTAGATTCCCTGCATATAAAATTTATGTCATTGAGGATCCCAGGTTCCTGTGTTAAGTTCAGATTTAAAGTAGTAAAGTTGTGAACATTTTCTATTACCATCTGCACTTGATCCAACATTAGCCATGACCCTAGATTACTTCTCCATGTATATTTAACTCTAGCTGTTATTTAAGTATTTCAAATTAAAAAACCAATCATGTTCTATAATATGAGATATGTTAAGAGCACATATGAGTGTTCATCCTGTTCTACTAAAAAAACATAGCTGATGTATCAGTCAGAGCTATGCAGAAGCACTCCTGGTTACAATATTCACCTGCTCTTCAAGCAAGAACCCCAAGACTAGGAGGATGAGAATCTGTGCATTCCAGGAAGAATAACCCTTTCAAGAACTAAATATGGTAATTTAACATTTTGGGTTAAGTATGACTCTGTTTCCCCCCAAATTCTGATACTTTTTATATATTGATACTGTCCAGACATCAATATTTTCCAATGGGCCTGAGGTGGAGATGTATACCTGAGTATCATCAGCATATTGATACTTCAACCAAGGTGATAGATGACCTCTCCCAGTGCCTTTAAGTATGTGTTGGAACAGAATAAAAAATAATAATCAATGAGGCTGTTTATAACAACGTGCTCAGGGATCTAACCTGTTTCTTGAACACCTTTGGTATATGCTCAGTTAGGAAGCATTGGAACAACCGGCCATTGTGCCTCTATCTCCCAACCCTTGTACTGTGGTTGACAGTATGCAATGCCACTAAAATATCTAGGATGATTGCACCACCTCTGTTCAATTTAGTGTAGCAATGTATTGTATGTTTGCATAGATTCTGCAATATAAACACTTCATAATGTAAGATTATATTTTTATTTTCTATTCATGTGATGTATTTGATTTTCTGGCTGTCCTGTTTCAACATGTACAGGATGACAATTTCTTATCTAGATATTTTTATGTAATAAAAGCAGCCCTATTCTTAGTAATTTCAAGATGTATGTTTGCGTGGATATAGCTACATTCTTATGTATACACATACAGACACAGAGACAGGCAGATGGATGTGTCTTGTTGGATTACAAAACTAATCACTTATAAATACAATAAACTTTGCTCATTTTTCATTTTATTCTTAAATAAGATTCAATATATTTCTGTATTTGTGTAGTTTTAAAATAAACATATTCATAATAAAATAAGGTAAAAATAATCTTACCATCCTCTGTCTGATAAATCAATGAGTTGATAGAGACAAGTACATCGTCTTCAAAGGCAAAGTTGTACTAAATTAAGAAAATATCACATAAGTTTTGCATGTTTCCTAACTATTAAGTAGATCTATTAGATAAAACAGACATTTTTTCAGAACAGCATAGCCCAATAGGATTAGAATTTCTATTGAAAATGGATTTTACCAGATAAAATCTATACCTGATTTGTTGTTACTTATATTCACGTGATATGGATCACATGAAAACTTTCAAACTGGGAATGCAGAAATTCATATGATCAGGGTTTCTGTCACCATCTAGGAATCAACTCCATTTTTTTGTGTATTCCAAAGACTTAGTTTGCATTATGTGCACTCTAACTATACAAATAATATTTGATATTGCTGAATTTGATGAAGCAATTATACCAAGGAACGAAATGCGTATGGCTGTATTTTCCACAAACCGCAGTAAAAGAACATCTACTTCTGCTCCGTTTCGGCCCATAGGCCTCAAATACTTAGACACACTTCTAAACCGGAATTTTCTTCTATTGTTCCATTTTCATGCAGGCAGGGAGAACGATATGCAGTAATAAAGTACAACCGCTTCCGCCGCCGCCGCCGCCGCCACCACCACCACCACTACTACTACTACTACTACTACTACTACTACTACTAATCGAAGGGAGGGAGGAGGGAAGACATCACTGTTATTTGTCAGTTGAAATCGGTTTGGAAAAAAGACCCGCAGGGTAGCCATCGTCAAGCCCATGGACCCTAATAGGACACCTCCAACCTTTCCACGCAGTTCCGATCCTTTACATTCAAAGCGACGGTCAATCCTCATTGTTGCTTACCTTGTTCACAATGCTGCTCATAGCAGAAGCGAAGCGGTAGCGGCTATGCCGGAAACGCCAATCCATGGTGCTTGTTGTTGTTTCTTCTACTTCGAGGGGATATATTAAAGCTAGTCCCCCACCCTCTCCTCACTGCCTCACTCTATCCATGTCAATTGCCCCGGACGTGCAGGACCCACCACCACCATTAAGAGTGGGGATTGGTTGTTTCCGATACGCCAAGGCCCGGACTTGAGACAGGAAAAAGAAAAACCCGCCCACTCCCAATTCAAATATAGCGCCATTCCAATCCCCGCAAAGGCTTTTCCGATTCTTGACTCCGATAGGCGGTCGCTCGCGTTCGCTTTCTGCAGGCCGCCCAATCAGAAGGATAGAAAATCAGTCTGCTTACAATTTTGCTATTCGAACGTTCGGACGTTCATTTTTGCCTTCCATCTTCTCTCATGGGCGGAGACTGGAAGGAAAAGAGAACGCTTGAAATCGCCCTGTTTTTTCCCCCCCTTACGCAGGAATTCTGTTGGTTCTAAGTTTAATTTTGACGACTTTAAAGTGATGCCGAAAGACTGCATACATATAGTTGCCAGAGGTGGGTTGTGATTTTTCTTAGGTCCGCATGTGTTGTATGAGAAGCATTAGAAATAACGAGATTAGTATGTTAAGAATAATAACTGTCTATGGAGATTTTCAGTCATTCAGGTCATGGTTGTCCCAAAGATGCTTTTTCAGGAGGTAACTGGATTTTCTGGTTAGTTATCAGAAAGTCCAGTTGCCTCCTGAAAAAGCACCTATGGGATAAGAATAATAACAGAGTTGGAAGGGACCTTGTAGGTCATCTACTAGTCGAGTAGTTTCCAACCTTGGCAACTTTAAGACTTGTGGACTTCAACTCCCAGAATTCCTCAGTCAGCAAAAGTTTAAGACTTAAGCAAAGCTGGCTGAGGATTTCTGGGAGTTGAAGTCCACAAGTCTTAAAGTTGCCAAGGTTGGAGACCCCCCTTGCTCAAGCAGGAGACCCTATACCATAGCGGGCATCTGCATAGTCCTGCAAGTTTAAATTTAGCTGTATTTTGGGTTACATAAAATAAAGCGACGTGGATGGTGCTTTGCCCCCCCCCCCCCCCTGACAGAAGCAGCTAATTTAGTTGATTCTGATATTCAGAAAAAAAGAAATGACAAACGATAAGAACTTCCAATTAGGAAGAATATTTATTTTAAAAGTATCTTATTCATTTTAAAAGTATCTTGGTGAAGCAGTGTACTTGCACAATAGAGGAAAAAGACTCCACCAGAAGCAATGTTATATGAAAAGACTCTAAAATATCAGAGGCTACTTTATTGTACTTCTGAGGAATCCAAGAGTTGGTCAAAATTATTCTCTATGAAATTAAGTGCATTGTGCATGCAGTGCGATAAAACTGCAACAAAAAGAAATACAGATTCTCTACACTAATATCAAAATTTTATATTGTGTAAATTATGTAACGTGAGAGATTAAAGATGATGCAAACATCCTATCTGTCCTAAAGTTTGAAGATGATGTGTAAAGCATTAACATGATGTGTATGGTTACGGGAGGCGGGAGTGGGAGGCACCGTCCTACGGTGGTTCTCCTCCTACCTCTCGGACAGGTCGCAGTCGGTGTTGGTTGGAGGGCAGAGGTCGACCCCTAGGCCCCTCAACTATGGGGTGCCGCAGGGTTTGGTCCTGTCCCCCCCTCCTATTTAACATCTACATGAAGCCCCTGGGTGAGATCATATGATGGCATGGGATTAAATACCACCAATATGCGGACGACACTCAATTGTATCTGTCCGCCCCGTGCCAACTCAATGAAGCAGTAGAAGTGATGTGTCAGTGCCTGGAGGCTGTTAGGGTCTGGATGGGAGCGAACAAGCTTGCACTCAATTGATGCTCCCTCCCAAAAATGGTCCAGCTATTCCATCCCTTAGCTTGGGGAGTGAAACCATACGCCCCTCAGAGAGGGTTCGCAACTTGGGAGTCCTCCTGGATCCACAGCTGACGTTAGAACATCATTTGTTGGCTGTGACCAGGGGGACCTTTGCCCAGGTCCGCCTGGTGCACCAATTGCGACCCTACCTGGACCGGGAGGCCCTTCGGATAGTCACTCACACCCTCGTGACCTCAAGACTGGATTACTGTAACGCGCTCTACATGGGGCTGCCCTTGAAGAGTGTCCGAAGACTTCAGTTAGTCCAGAACGCAGTCGCGCGAGCGATTGTGGGTGCACCTAGGTACACCCACGTTACACCTATCCTCCGCGAGCTGCACTGGCTGCCCATTGGTCTCCGGACACGCTTCAAGGTGCTAGTCGTTACTTATAAAGCTCTTCATGGCATCGGACCTGGGTACCTGAGAGACCGCCTCCTCCCAATTACCTCCCAATTACCTCCCAAAGACCGATTTGAGCGCACAGACTAGGCCTTCTCCGGATTCCATCTGCCAGCCAATGTCGGCTGGCGACTCCCCGGAGGAGAGCCTTCTCTGTTGCAGCTCCGGCCCTCTGGAACGAGCTCCCCATGGAGATCCGGACCCTTACGACCCTCCAGGCCTTCAGTAAAGACACTAAGTGCTGGCTGCTCCGGCAGGCCGGGGGCTGTTGAAGTATCCAGCCCCACAGTAACTGAATGTTGTTGTATTTTAAATTGTTTGTTTGTCTTATTTATTCCCTTCCCCTTTTTATTGTAAGCCGCCCGGAGTCTTCCGGGAGTGGGCGGCATACAAGACTAATAAACATAACAAACATAAATGTAATAACATCTACATAAATTCTAAATAATCATTTTTTAGAATATGGTCAGCTTTGCTGTTTTCAAATGCTAAAAACAAAATGTCCATTTAGATGACACAGTTTATTTTCAATGTAATATATACTACTGCCTACTTTGTAATATTAGTATGTAAAATTTGTTCCACAAACTTTGACATAATTCATAAGTTTGATAGAATGTTTGATTTGCTAGTATTCTTTAAAATATATTGTAAAAAATGTTTGTGTGTGTGTTTCTGTGTGTAGGAGAGGAACAGACTGTAGCGTGTCCACTTATTCCACTGTGACTGAGCCCATCGAGTGATATGTTGGCAGCTGTACATTCTGTGCACAATTATTAGGCAAGCTGTATTTTGGAGGATTAATTTTATTATTGAACAATTACAGTGCTCTCGATCAATCCAAAATGTTAATAAACCTCAGACTTGAATATTTAAAAAAGTGAAACTGAGGTTATGGCTTTCTTAGGAGAATATCTATGTGTGCACAATTATTGGGCAACTAGTAGTGTGCAGCATTATTATGCAACTAAATGAAAAATGAAACTTTTCCCATCTCATTTATTTTCATGTGTTAAAGTGAGAATAATAAACAACTCAAAATTTACAAATAAACATTTCTGACAGTTTAAAAAAAATCAGTGACCAATATAGCCACTCTAATTTCAATAAGCCTTCCATTCATGGAGTCCGTCTGTTTCTTGATCTGTTCACGATCAGCTTTTTGTGCAGCAGCAACCACAGCTTCCTAGACACTGTTCAGAAAGGTATACTGTTTTCCTTCACTATAAATGTCCCTTTTAAGAAAGCCCCACAAGTTCTCAATAGGTTTTAGGTGAGGTGAGGAAGGGGGGGCATGTCATTATTCTTTCATCTTTAAGCCCTTTACTAGCTAGCCATGAAGTGGAGTGCTTCGATGCATGTGATGGGGCATTTCCTGCATAAAAGTCATGGTCTTCTTGAAAGATGCAGACTTTTTCCTGTACCACTGCTTGAAGAAAGTATCTTCTAAAAACTGACAGTAGGTTTGGGAGTTGATTTTTAGTCCATCTGCAACCCGAAAAGGTCTAACTAGCTTATCTCTCATAATACCAGTCGATACCAGTACCCCACATCCACCTTGCTGGTATCTAAGTCAAAGTGGAGCTGTGTGCCTGTTACTGATTCAGTCCCGGGCCCATCCATCTGGTCTATCAAGAGTTTCTCATCAGTCCATAAAATCTCTGAAAAATCTGTCTTCAGTTATTTCTTGGCCGAGTCTTGCCATTTCAACTTATGTGGCTTGTTCAGTGGTGGTTGAATTTCAGCCTTCCTTGGCCATGTCTCTGAGCACTGAACACCTTGTACTTCTGGGCACACCAAGTAAGTTGCATTTCTGAAATATGATAGCACTGGAGGATAATGAGTTCCTGGTAGCTTCATGTTTGATTCTTCTCAAATCTTTGGCAGTTAAAGTGCACTTTCTTTCCTCAATATGTTCCTTGCGACCCTGTTGACTGTTTGCAACAAAATGTTTGATGGTTCTGTGATTATGCTCCAATATCTTAGCAATTTCAAGAGTGCTGCATCCCTCTGAAAGACTTTTTAAAATAATTTTTGACTTTTCAGAGTCAGTTAAATATCTTTTTAGCCCATTTTGCCCGGGGAAAAGAAGCTGCCTAATAATTATGCACACCTTGGGTGTTGATCTCCTTAGGCTGCACCCTTCCTCATTACACAAATACACATCACCTGATCTGTTTATATCCACTAAGCATTTAAGTTTATACAGTTTGGAGGTGGAAAGATGCATGCAAAGGGTGATATGGTCAAAATACTCACTTGCCTAATAGTTCCTGGCTATTTATTTTTTTTCTGTTCGATCACATCTGCTTGGAGACTTCCTGAATAAGTTCTTGTGGCTTTCTTGGCAAGATTTCTCAGAAATGCTTTGACATTGTCTTCTTCCTAGGCTGAGAGAAAGTGATTGGCCCAAGGCCACCCAGTTGACTTTATGCCTAAGGCAGAAGTAGAACTTACAGTCTCCCAATTTCTAGCCTGCTACACCATCCTGGATAGGACATATTCCATGTATATCTTATTAGTATGTTCAGTTACACTGACAAGCAGGAGAGAACACATGGGATTTCTCCCATGAGTCTAGTCAGATGTTATTTTTTGGGCTGAAATTTCTAGGATTTGAACTCCTAGTTCTGCATAATTTAGATAACTATATATAGTGCATATCAATAGTACTATATATTATGTACTGCATAAAAATAAAAAATCCTATTCTGCAGAAGTCACGTGCAGAAGTCATGTAGAACTTGTAAGAACATTAAAAGGATATTGATTGTACAGATCATTCAGATTTTATCACTTTTTGATACTGTTGAAAACCAGCATTTCATAAGTTTAATTCCCAGTATAGGGCACATGAATTGTAAAGATCCTTTATGTAGTGTTAATAATGTAAATATATGTAAATGATATAAAATCAGAATTCTCTACTTGTGCAAAGTAATAGGAATGCAAAAACGTAGGGCTTCTAACACAGATATATTTTACAACATGATACAACATCTAACTAGACTAGGAGCCTATTCCCGACAGTAAAGGTAAAAATTCCCCTCGCATATATGTGCTAGTTGTTACCGACTCTAGGGGGCGATGTTCATCTCCCTTTCAAAGCCAAAGAGCCAGCACTGTCCAAAGATGTCTCTGTGGTCATGTAGGTGGCATGACTAAACGCCAAAGGCGCACGGAATGCTGTTACCTTCCCACCAAAGATAATTCCTATTTTTCTACTTGCATTTTTACATGCTTTCGAATTGCTAGGTTACCAGAAGCTGGGACAAATGGGAGCTCACTCCATTACGCGACACTAGGGATATTCCCTAGTAATACCCTAAAACCTGAAGAATTTATGATTCTTTGTTTCTGTTTCTTCAAGAATTCTAGCCATTTATCTGAACATTTTTCTTGTTTTCTCAGCTCAGGCACAGAAAGTTCTTGTTTAATCTCCCAGATTTCTGCTTTTTGCCTAAAAAAAAAATCTGGAAGAGGGGTGTTGGCAAGATGTGCTAAAGTTTATTCCAGAGAAATGTGTATTCTGTCCCTTTCTGGTATTACTCTATCATGGAGGCTGTGGTTTAGCAAGTGTTGGCTGACTATTGATGATCAGTTACATAAATCTTGATTGTGGCCCAGCAGGATCCGGTTGAGCTGCTGATGGACTCGGATAGCGAGGAACCATATGAGTCTGCCAGGGAAGATGTGGAGGACCTTGGGCAGGGTTCAGACTCAGAGCAGGGACCAGAGAGGCTGGTTGGCCACCAGGAGGCACCTGAGGCATTGAGAGTGGGGAGGATCAAAGGCAGTTTGTCCCTGACGCAAGATTAAGAAGGGCGGAGAAATGGAAGCAGCAGCTCCGGAGGCAGACTCAGAAATGATAATTAAGCCCAGGTGGTTGTGGCTTGGCCCCTCCCAAGAGAGTATATAAGTGGAGAAGTTGGGAGGGGACATTTGCAGGACACAACCGTTTGAAACAGTATTGGAAAACTCTAGTCTGTCTTGTATCCATGCCTGTTGGATTTTAGGTTGCTGCCAACTATTCTTGCATGTGAGTCTTGTCTGGGCCTTCAGCCAAAGGAGTCGATTACTCCATGATTAAAGAGTGGCAGACAGCCAAGCCTGTGTCTGGGTGGTTCGCAGGCCGGAGGGGGGGTCAGAACAAATCTTTAAACAGCTAATAATCTGAGAAGACTTGATCAATTTAGTTAGAAATGAAGAGTTTTTTTCTATATTTATTTATCAACAAACAAAAACAATACAATAGAAAACAACAATACAAAGAATAATTATGAGAAAGTTCAGGGAAATGAGATTTTCAAAAGAGGTTCATTTAATAAAATGTACAAAGTATTTGTAACAAATGCAGGAAAAAAACCAAATGATATAATTTTTAAAGCTTCCTGTGATAGCAAAAAAGCAAGATATTTTTAAAATGTAGCATTCACAAAGGGAATAGTAACTATAGCCTGGTTTGGAAACATAAGGTTACATTTCTGAGTAGGAATGAAAAATATTTCTGTTTTAGGAGAGAGAAACAAGCCTTTTGGGTATTTTTGAGCTACTTTCAATAGCTTAATGCGATGAAGTTTTATTTTGGACTTTCTCACTTCCAGATTTGTGAAATTGTCAATAATATGTCAGACGGAATAAAGAATGTGTGTCTAGTTTTTTTCCCTTCTTTCTCAACTGAGAAGAGAGGGAAAAGGAGAGAATGTTAGCTTGATGAGTTTATAAAGTTAGGGGAATTACTTAGGTGGCAAATCTAAACATAGGAATTACATAGGAACATAGGAATGATTTTGTTTTTGTTTTTTCAAATTCAGAAGACTTTTAAGAGTGATGCTGTATGTACTATTACTGCATCATTACTGTAAAGGTTGTTGCCAGAAGCCAATAGCCAGAAAAAGGGAAATTTTACTTCACATGCGAATATGTAATTTTGGAATGGCTGAAAACTATGCTTCTTCAAAAGCAGTAAAAAGAAAAAGATATGTAAGCAGGAAACGACATTGGCCTTTGCTCTAGGATTTTTAGAAGTGGTAATTTTAAATTGTTTTGTTCTTATATCTTTCTTGTTATATATTGGAATTAATCTTTGATAGCTGAAGACAAAGTTTTGAAATGCATCTTCTTAATTATTTTCTGAAATTTGTCTAATTTCATGATGAATTAAAGTTTTTTTAAAAATGTTTTTTAAACTGTAATAAGTATAAGTATAATCTTTATTGTCATTGTACTTAAATACAGTGAAATTGGTTTTAACCTCACTGGTGCAAAATTATAACAGAAACAGAAAAAGAAAGAAAAAGAAAAAAAACTAGCATGTGCATGGAGTGATTGTGGTTGTATTTAAAAGTCTCACAGCCCAAGGATAGAAACTACCTGTAAACTTGTTTGTTTGGCTGGCTATACTTTGATGTTTTCTGCCTGATGGTAGAAGTGCAAAGAGACACTGACCAAAGTGTGAATGATCTCTGAGTATCTTCCTTACTCTGCTAAAGCAGTGAGACCTGCCGATGTCAACCAGTGGTGTTCAAAGGCAACCAATGGTTTCTTGTGCCAAATTGATCACTCTCTGTAGTGCCTTCCTGTCCACAGTTGTTAAACCAGCATGCCATACTGTAATATAATATGTGAGGACACTTTCTATGGTGGACTGATAGAAAGAGGTCATCAGCCGTTGTTCCACCTGATTTTTTTGCAGGACTGTAAGGAAATGAAGTCTCTGTTGGGCCTTTCCAATCACCAGAGACGTGTTGTTTTTCCAGGTGAAATCTTGACTAATAAGCACTCTCAAGAATTTAAAAGAGGAAACCCTCTCCACACAGCTCCCCTCGATATACAGTGGGGCAGGTTCCTCTCTGTGCTTCCGGAAATCTAGTATCATCTCCTTTGTCTTACTAGTGTTTAGATGTAAGTTGTTTCTTGAGCACCATGCGGATACCTTTTGGACTTCTTTCCTGCATGCTGATTCGTCCCCTCCAGTTATGAGACCCAGCACTGTTGTGTCATCTGCAAACTTTATTATGATGTTGGATGAATCAGAGGATATGCAGTCATATGTATACAGCGAGTACAGGTATGGGCTGAGCACACAGCCCTGAGGGGAACCTATGCTGAGCTTCAGCGTGAAAGATGTAAAGGACCTAACCCTTACTGTTTGTGGACGATCCGTCAGGAAGTCTTTGATCCATTCACAAGTGAGGGGGGGGGGGGAATTCAGGTCAGTTAACTTTTCAATGAGAATTCCTGGTAAGATGGTGTTAAAGGCCCAGCTATAGTCTATAAAAAGCATTCTGACATAATTCCCAGATTTCTCAAGGTGACTCAGTGCAATATGTAGAGCAGTGGTGATGGCGTCCCCTGTCAACCTGTTGCTTCTATAAGCAAACTGGTGTTGATCAAAATTTGGTGAAAGACAGGACCTGGGGTGTAGGACCAGTCTCTCAAAGCACTTCATCACTATAGAAGTCAGTGCAATGGGTCTATAGTCATTCAAGCTTTTATGGCTGCTTTCTTCGGAACTGGGATAATTATAGCTGCTTTCAAGCATGATGGGACTCTAGCCTATTGCAGGGAGAGGTTAAAAATCCTTGTCAGGTTAATTGGTCAGCACAGATTTTTACCACTTTCTGTCTGGATCTGCAGCTTTGTTGGGATTTACAGCCTTCAGCTCAGCTCTCACTTGATGTTCATCCAGGGTGAGTGGCTGGAGGTTAGAGGGCCTTTGGGCTAGAGCTACAGAGACTGATCTTTTAATCTCAAAGAGGGTGAAGAAGCTATAAAGCTCCTCTATTAGCAGAGCATTAGGATTGGCTATTTTTTTCTGTATTGCCCTGCCACACCTGTCTTGAGTTATTATCCTTAATTAGTTATTTAATCCTTAAAAAAACCCTTTAAAAACTAAACCATTACATCATGTTAATTTACATTTGAAATAATTCCCATAATACCAAAGTAATTAACTGCTTTTCCAAATATTTATTTATATTTAGCCTGTTAAACTAATTGAGGTGTTAATTAGAAAACATACTTCTATTTTAAAATTGATTAGTGTAGATATTAAGTTACTGCAAAAACATATTTCACCCTAAACTGATCTAAATAGGCCAGTCCTGTATAATGCTTTATCACCATGTTCCAAATTCCAAGTTAAACAAATCATATTTAAGCAATTTATCTATTCTCTATCTTCTAGAGCAGGGTGTAAAACTCAAGGCTAGGGAGCATGGAAACAGCAAAGGACCATGGTACGTCTGCCAGCAAAAATGGGCTCGAACTCCGTTTTCACTGGGAGAAGATTGCAGGAGGCTGTGGCAGCCAAAAACGGCGCTCGGGGCTCCATTTTTGCTCGCACCACCACAGGCGCCCCCTGCAAAACTGATGTTGAGCTGGCCACACCCACCCCAGCCACACCCACCTCATCTCCCCGAGGTCAAACACAATCCTGATGTGGCCCTCAATGAAATTGAGTTTGACACCCTTGTTCTAGAGAGATGTCTTCCCAATTCCAATTGTATTTGTTTATTTATTTGGATATATTGCCCCAATGTCAAGTATTAATAAACAAACAAACAAACAAATTTCATTCTGCATTTCAAAGATTTTTGTCATACGTATAAAAAAGCTATTGTATGTTATGAGAAACAAAAGGAAGGGACAATACATTAAGAACAGTTCTGAAGTAATAATCTGTCTAGACCGCCTTATGCTTTGAATAGTGAATGGGAAATGTAACAGTCTGTCTTGGTATTTGATATTCTATTCCTTGAGTTGTTCTTTTTGCCACAAGTACTATTTATAATATGTCTCAGACGCTGTGTCTCCTCTCACTTTGTAAAATTTTCAGTACATTGGAGAGCTCAAAGCTCTTTGAAATAGTTTCCCGGAAATGTTCATCCTCTTCCACTCCACTCAAGAGTTCTTCTAAGGTCAGTTCCCCTATTATAAAAACAATATGCACTTCTTTAGAATCAAAGTTTGGTAGACTTTTTCTGTTTTGAATTAGGGAAAACACTCATAACTACTTCTATATTTATTACAGGTAATCCTTGAGTTACAAATGTAATGGATCCTGCCATTACGATCATAATGTTAACTGAATTGTGTTAAATCAATGAACTCCATCCCTCCTTTCACCAATGCAATTGTTAATTGAATGTGTGGGTTGTTACGAGCACATGAAGTACCTCAGGAGTGGGGACGATCATGGGAGACCTAGTTGGGGACAAGACCACTGTCTCCAGCACCAAAGGCCTCTCACCACCATTGAGATATCTCATGCTCCTCTTCCCACCCCTTGCGGTCCCCACAGCTGCTTGGGCCTTCTTCCTGCCTGTAATCAGTCACTTTACTTTGGGAAGATCTCCAAAGCTCAAGTTGTTGTTACAAAGCTGTTTTCCTTAGATCTCGCATTTTTACACACACTTCTGTCCTCTTTGGAAAAGTCTTTTGCATGGAGAAAAGAAAAGTATGTAAGAACTATCATGTCTCTGTAGGCTTTGTTTTGTTGTAGCCTTAGCGGTGCCACATGTGCCCACTGCATATTTTCAGCAACAGTTTCCTAACAGCCAGAGAAGAAGTGTCATTGCCAGAGTTGCCAGAGCCCTCGCAGAGGCATAGGTCAGGTGTCAGGCCTTTGTCCAGCCATGCGAAGAAGCCTTGGGTTGGCCCCTCTCCTTCCCCCCTGAGCCCCAGCCTCTCTCTCTCAAGTGGACATTACTCTGCTCCACCACTTGTTAGAATGTCAAACTCGCCCAGCGTTTGCCAATTGTGGTACTGCAGAGCTGGATAAAGAAATGGAGAGATTGGTGCACCAGCTGTCCTCTGCCCCTTGCTAGGTGGGTCACGTCTAGCAGAGATTTGGCAGGCACGGAGAAGCATGTGGGGTCGCTCTGAAAGAGGCGCCCTCTCAATGGTGGGAGCAGTCTGATCTCCTCTGGAGCGCACGCATCAAGCGAAAGGTACAGGGAGCCAGTGCACAAAGCTCTCTATTTCTTTATCCATCTCCACGGTGATGCAATTAGCAAGATCCAGGCGGGTTCAGAACTCCAGCAATTGACTTGAACTCTGGAAATCTTCCCTAGGTAAGTGAGTGATTGGTGCGGGTACGGAGCAGCATATGGAATGTGGTAGGCTAACCAAAGCAGGCCCAATGTCTGTAGATACCTGGCAGGGAGCATGTTACAGTGGATCTGTGGTTGGTCGTAAGGGCGAACGACCACTGTGGTGCTGCAACATACTTAACTTTGGAACTGGGTCATAAGTACTTTTGGTGGGAATGTTGCAACTTTGAACCTTCGCTAAGTGAACTGTCATAACTCGACTACATGTATTTGGTAAAAGTAATATAGTTCCCATATAATATCCGCCAAATTGTGGGGAACCAAATATTCCATTCATTTGAAATTCCATTTGAATGCATTTCTGAATCCTACAGTTCCATCTGTAGATTTACATAAGAACTACTTTCTTAGATTAATAGAGCAGACTTCTTCAATCTGTTGCTTTCCACTCCAGATCTGTTGAATGCCATTCTAATAATTAAAGGCCATGGATGTGGAGATCCTAGACTGAGGAAGGCTGGAGAGATACTGCCTAGATATGCACAGCTATATGACTATGCTTCAGAGTGAGGAATGGGGACAGTGAAAATTGGGAAAAGAAACTCTTAAACTCTAAGGAAATATTCAGACAGTTCAAACTCCTTGCTTTCTCAGTATTGTTTTACTGAAACAATAAAAATGCAGAAGAAAAATATATTTGTCTTTGTGGGCCTATCTACTTTGAATTTCAGTTATTAGTTTTATTTTAATGTGTCAAAAGAATGAGTCTCTCATCTTCCTTTAGCTCTGCATATTTATTCTGTTCTGATCAGTTTTATATTGGAAGGAAAAAGCTCTTAGAGACTCAACAGCATATATGAAACTTTTTCTTAAATATTTCTTTTTGGACTTGATTGTTGCTGCTTAGGGAGTTAATGAATATGATGCTGAACTCACAATAAACTGAGATTTATAATTACAATAGAGCTTAACTGAAATAAAAAGCAGATTTCCCAAAAATACAACCAAGAATATCTTAGTTAACAATGCAACTGAAGAATGCTTGGTAAAATTATCCTGTTCCAACTGGATAAAAATACAGCTTGAAACATTTCAAACATTTTTGATTCTCATGGCAAGATTTAGCTCTTTCCTTCTAAAAAACGCAGAACATTTGTATGGTTAAATATATTTATAACTATTTAGCTGCCAATAATCACTTCTGGCAGGTTACCCTGCATCAAATGAAAAAAAATGTTTTGCAAGACAATTAATTACAATGCAGTTAACTTGATAGAATCTCTGTAAAGCAATTTAATAAAATTTGCTCAATAAAGAATTTAAAAAAAGACTTAAACTTGCTGTCTTCTATTTCATCTTGCTGCAAAGTGAGATCAAGCTATACAGTTTGAATGGCTCTTTGAATAAACAAAAACAATTTTTGCTTTGTACAATATACATCATACAGTAATTTTATCTAAATAGATCAATTTCAACCAGCTATGATATTTCTTAAATATGTACATGTGGCTAAGTCTTTATAGTTTTATCAACAGAATGCTTTTACAAAATTGCAATATAATAAAAATAAGGATTTCAAGATTTATTTATTCTTACCATCATTGTTTACATCTATCTTCTGGAAAATCAGGTTTGTCATTTCTTCAGGAGACATCTCTTGGTTGTTACTGATGGTTTGAATAGCCTAAATAAATAAGAATGTAAGAATAACCACATTATATTGCAAATATAAGAGGTAACTTTTGTATACCATGCATTTGAGGCAAATTAGAAAAGTATTCCAGTTATATCAACACTAGTCACGTTATTTAAAAGACTCTAAAACTTTAGAGACTTATTAACATATCAAGTTTATGTTAAAATGCTTATCACAGTGTTTTGATATTTTAAAAAAAACTATTAATACTATTCCTACGGCTTTTAATTTTTCATTGCAGCTGAAGAAATGAAGATGATGACTGAATGTCTTGGTATTGATTTGATTTGATTGATTTGATTTTATTATATTTATATGCTGCCCTTTTCCCCCGAAGGGGACTCAGGGCGGCTCACAATTCAAATCAGGGAAGTGGAGTACAAACAGAAAATAAAAGACGAAACATAACAATACATAATTTAAAAACACAACAGTCATACCATTCGAGACGGGGGCAACAGCTCTTTAGCCCCAGGCCTGTCGGAACAGCCAGGTTTTAAGGGCTTTGCGGAAGGCCTGGAGGGTGGTGAGGGTTCGAATCTCCACGGGGAGTTCGTTCCAGAGGGTCGGAGCAGCCACAGAGAAGGCTCTCCTCCGGGTAGTCGCCAGTCGGCATTGGCCGGCAGATGGAATTCGGAGGGGGCCTAATCTGTGGGATCTAATCGGTTTATTGGAGGTAATTGGCAGCAGGCGGTCTCTCAAGTACCCAGGTCCAATACCATGAAGGGCTTTAGGGCTTATCAATGTAGAAACACCATTTGTTTATTAAAATACTATATGTGGAGGAACCTATGGAGATGACCCAGAAGCTACAGCTAGCAGATCAAAAGTATTCTGACAGGGTAACATTTCCTCTAAAATCACTACACTAATTACTAGTAACCTTAACGGGCCAGTTCAGAATACTGTCCAATACCTATGAAGTCTTCCATAGTTATAGCAGCAATATTTATTAGATAATTGCATGCTAACATTGAATCTGTCCCTTGAGAGTACTTTCTAACTTCCCAACTTCCCAACTTCAGAGGTAGGCAGATATACAGAACCCTTTGAAATGCTTATCATATTTACATTTGCTTAGCTCTATCTCTTTACAATTCATATATTGGTCTACACCAGGGATGTCAAACTCCATTTCATTGAGGGCCATATCAGGATTGTGTTTGACCTTGAGGGCCGGGGTGTGTGGCCAGGCAGGATGTGGCCAGCTCAACCACTTATCGAGGCTTCATTTATGGCTGTATTGGCCTCCTGCAGCCCTCTGTCAGTAAAATCAGCTCGGGGGAAATACAAGGGGGGAAGGAATCCGTTGTACCCACAAGGGAGATTTGCGTGACAGTAAATGGAATGTTTCATTGGAAGTTGGGAAGAAATGGGCCATTTCAATATTTAAAGTTTAAATCTAGAAATCAGGGGTTCTAGTTTTGGGTACCACAAGTTCCCCCTGTGGCTTGTGCAGACAAAGTGAGGATCAGAGTCTTGAGCTCTTTCTCTGCCTGTAACCAGGTTTTTAAAAACGGGGATCCTCCGGGTCCCACATCCTGGAGTTCTGCCTACAGTTTGGGAAATAGCTGATTGCCACTTCCTTTGAAAAGACATTTTTTTCTGGTATCACTTCATCAAGCCCATCCATCACATTAAGAATTTACTGAACAGTGAAATAGTTACTAAATTTTACTGAGTTTACTAAATTACTAGTTACTAAGATTCTGATAAATGACTATCAGACTTTGAAAACCTGGTATCACTGGATCATGTTCAACAATTTTGTTGAATTAACATTAATAAAAAGGTTTTAAATTGGATTTTGAATAAATGTGCAATTAATTGTTACAGTTTTGAATTTTACTGTAACTATCTTCCTTCAGTCGTGCAAACCGCCCAGTCACATGACCCCCCAGCCACACCCACAAAGCCACGCCCACAGAACCAGTAGTAAAAAAAATTGAATTCCACCACTGGGTGGGGGGCACTGAGGATCAGTTTATAGCACCAAGGGGGCGGTGGACTGAAAAAGTTTGGGAACCACTGGTTTAGGATATAAAAAATACATTAAGTAATTTTAAGTAGTTTTCTTGTCCTGCTATTATAGAACAGTCACTCATACAAACATCAGGAGCTTCACCAAATCTTGGAAAAAGTTTTTCCTTTTTAAATGTTCACTCATTGTTTATGATTATTTGAACAAGAAACTGTCTATCTGCCTATTAATGAACTGGGAGTTCACCATAATTTGTCCCAGGACCTATCATATTGTGGGGGTTTTCTTTTAATTTAAGTCTTAAATTGGATATTCTAGAAAAGAAATTAGATTAACTGTTACCCTAAGTGGTACAACATTTTTTTTAGGAGAGATCTAAGACAGCTAGATTGGACAGGCCTTAGTCTTATATATAGCAATAGTAATTAGACTTATATACTGCTTCACAGTGCTTTACAGCCCTCTCCAAGCAGTTTACAGAGTCAGCTCTTTGATATATAGGAAGGCTTTTTCTTCGGTAAAAAGGCTTAGGAATTATGAAAATAATATAGGGAGTTTTAATTTTTATGGCTGAACAGTTATTCTGTTCGCAAATATATGATTAAGAATTCTCTGCCTTGCCCTTTCATATCTATTTAAAGCAGAAAGAATGATAGTAATGGAGATACTGGGTACCTGGTATAAGAATAAACACATAAAAGTTGCATTTCCGCCCTAGTTTCTTTGAATATGTAAAACAGCTGTTACTCAGTTCCTCCCATGAACAATGAAACTCTTGCCCCACCTACAGTTCAGTCCTTTCCACCACTGGTTCATCTCTCTAAATGTGCTAAATGTTTAGTTGTGACTTGGCACTTCCTTGGTTAAAGCAGCTCCTTTCCATCTGCATCTCTATAACTGTCTGGTTTGGTTCTGCAACCCAACAAGACAGACAGATTTCAGAGGATAATTAGAATTGCAGAAAAAACAATTACTACCAACCTCCCTTCCATGCAGGACCTATATACTACACAAGTCAAAAAGAGGGCTGTGGAAATATTTCCAGACTCCTCACATCCTGGATATAAATTGTTTCAACTCAAAACGACGCTATAGAGCACTGCACACAGAACAACTAAACACAAGAACACCATCAAACTGCTAAACAAATAATTCCCTCAACCCTGTCAAACTAAGTCTGCATTACTATTACTATTAATCTCATTCATATCACCTATCTCCTCCCACTTATGACTGTATGACTGTAACTTTGTTGCCTATATCCTTACGATTTATATTGATTATTTCCTAGTATGATTTGATTGCTTATTTGTACCCTATGACTATCATTAAGTGTTATACCTTATGATTCGTGACAAATGTATCTTTTCTTTTATATACACTGAGAACAATAGCAATAGCAGTTAGACTTATATACCGCTTCATAGGGCTTTCAGCGCTCTCTAAGCGGTTTACAGAGTCAGCATATTGCCCCCAACAACAATCCGGGTCCTCATTTTATCCACCTCGGAAGGATGGAAGGCTGAGTCAACCCTGAGCGGTGAGATTTGAACAGTCGAACTGCAGAACTGCAGTCAGCTGAAGTAGCCTGCAGTGCTGCATTTAACCACTGCGCCACCTCGACACTGCACCAAAGACAAATTCCTTGTGTGGCCAATAAAGAATTCTATTCTATTCTATTTTTTCAGTGCTATTGCGCTAGATTACTCCTCCAAAATACCAACAGCCGATAGCAGCTTTGGATAATTTCAGTCTCATCTAATGGAAGTGGGGAAAGCTCAGTGTAGATACATATTGCCTTTGTCGCTGGGACAGCAAAGAAATCATGTGACAATTTGGCTATATATTTATTACAACAGTCAAAACACCAGTATATTCTCAGTATCAAACTCGTAGAATGACATCCTTGCTAATTAGTGCATTTACTCACCATTAACATGCTTATTACTTCTTTTTTGTCAATTGTTCCACTCCCGTCAAGATCATAAAGTTTAAAATACCATTTCAGTTTTTGGTCAATTTTCCCTCGTATCACCAGATTTATAGCAGCTAAAAGCTCCAAATAGTCAATAAATCCATCCTTTAAAACAAACAAACAAACAAACAAACAAACAGGTGAATATATTTGCAAAGTATATGAAATTGCATTTATTTTGACACTATTAGTAATAGGATAACTGGCTGCAAAAATAATTGAGGATATTTTGATAACTTCCTCATCCTGTTAACTTTCTTGCTACAGAAGAGTCTCTCCCACTCATAAATAAGGAAAAATATTAGTAGAAGGCCAGAAACAGAAAACAACTCACTGTATAACCATAGATCATGAGAATAATAATAATGTGGTACGGAGACTTCCTCTCTGTATCACCACTTCAGACTGCTCACCAGGTTTTAAAAAGTAGAAGTGGTAAACTTCGGAAACGTCACTGCTGTTACAGCAAACCAGAACCGTTCATTATGAAAACGGCAGTTCCACATCAAGAACAGTTTCTAGCCACTGAGAACAGTCTCACTGCCTCAGTCTGCTGCAGCTCAAATTTCTGTGAAGGCAATTTTACAAAAAGCATGTTGACAGTATTCTAAGGTATGCTAGCAGAGCGTGAGGTTGATAGGTTGATTCGTGACAAATGTATCTTTTCTTTTATATACACTGAGAACAATAGCAATAGCAGTTAGACTTATATACCGCTTCATAGGGCTTTCAGCGCTCTCTAAGCGGTTTACAGAGTCAGCATATTGCCCCCAACAACAATCCGGGTCCTCATTTTATCCACCTCGGAAGGATGGAAGGCTGAGTCAACCCTGAGCGGTGAGATTTGAACAGTCGAACTGCAGAACTGCAGTCAGCTGAAGTAGCCTGCAGTGCTGCATTTAACCACTGCGCCACCTCGACACTGCACCAAAGACAAATTCCTTGTGTGGCCAATAAAGAATTCTATTCTATTCTATTTTTTCAGTGCTATTGCGCTAGATTACTCCTCCAAAATACCAACAGCCGATAGCAGCTTTGGATAATTTCAGTCTCATCTAATGGAAGTGGGGAAAGCTCAGTGTAGATACATATTGCCTTTGTCGCTGGGACAGCAAAGAAATCATGTGACAATTTGGCTATATATTTATTACAACAGTCAAAACACCAGTATATTCTCAGTATAGATAGCAGTTGATTTCTGCATGTGAAAAACAGCAATGTTTGAGTTGTTCATCTCTTTTCTTGAAAAGACTAGTCATATCAGGATATCGGAATTTTCACAAAAAGAAGAGCATAGAGCTGAGGGAAAATTACCTATCCTTATTCAGTGACTATGGGTGCCTGCTTTGCAAGAAAGAGGAACCCTGAATAATAGAAATTGTTGGGTTGAGGGCAGGACATGTGAAGGAGCTGATTTAGGGACACAGTTTGAGCAAGTGATATAGGTGTTTAAACAAAGGAAAATGTATTGGCAAAGCAAAGCTGCTGAGAATTCCATTGTTAAGAGGATGGATAACTGATCTCTCACCTATTTCCTAGATCAGGGGTGTCAAACCTGATTTCATTGAGGGCCATATGAAGGTTGCGTTTGACCTTGGAGGCCCAGAAGGGTGTGGCCAGGGTGGACGTGGCCACAGTGTGCATAACCTGGTACCCTCCTTTCCTTCCTTCCCTCCCTCCTTTTCTTCTTTTCTTTTTTCTTCTCTCTTCATTTTCCTTCCTTCCTTTCCTTCTTTCCTTATTTTTCCTTCCTTGCTGTCTTCCCATCTTCCCTCTTTCCCTTTCTTGTTTGTTGTCCCTTCTTGCATGTTTAGTTTGTTTTGATATTCCTCTGCCAGCAAAAACTGAGCTTGGGGAGGTGAGTGTGCCCCCCACCCCATTTTTGTGGCAGAGGCACCGTGGGGCAGTCCTTTGCTGTTTCCAGGCTGGCCCTATGGACCAGATCTAAGCATCCTGTGGGCCGGATCTGGACCACTGGCCTTGAGTTTGACACCCCTGTCCCAGATGAACTTATATTAGGTGAGGAATGTTCATTATTTTCTTTCTGATAGGATTAAAAGGCTTTTTTGGCAGCAGAAACAGCCATGTTTGAGTTTTGCATTAGGCAGGGATGTGGAAGAGTTTGAAGAAGACTCTGTAGCTTTATTATTATTATTACTATCAATCACAATTGATTCAATACTTTTGATTTATTTTATTTTCAGGCATTTGTTATCCTATCCTATCTGTGCTTATTCTAAAAAAAGGTTCCAAGCTATTCTCTTAAAATGTACTCACATATAAAGATATATAAAGCTACCATTGCAACTTCACTGCAATATGTTGATGAGAAAGATGCAGAGTAGGGCAACAATAGGTAAATGGAAAAACTAAGGCTTGAATACACAGCCAAGCACTGGGTCATAAATCTCAGAAACAAAAGAAGAAAGCATGAGGCCCAGGTGGAAATCAGAGTTTAACAGGAAAAAACAACAAAGAGGCCAATGGATGGTACTGCTCAAAATCTCAGATATTTCCATCCCAAAGGACAGCATGAAACATTAACAGGATCTGTACAAATAAACAGGATCGCTATAAAAGTAGAGAGCCTAATTCAGAAATAGGAATATGTGATTGTTATCGCTGAAATGTTATGGGCTGATATTCACGACTGGCACACGACACTGGAAAGCTACTACAGGCAGTTCTCGACCTATGACCACAACTGAGCCCAAAATTATTGTTGCTAAGTGCAACATTTGTTCAATGAATTTTGCCCCATTTTACGACTTTTTACGCCACAGTTGTTAACTCAATCATTGCAGTTCTTAAATTAGTAACACGGTTGTTAAATGAATGTCACTTCCCCCTTGACTGTTGGAAGGTCACAAAAGGGGATCACATGAACTTTGGACACTGCAACCGTCATAAATATGAATCAGTTGCCAAACATCTGAATTTTGAACATGTGACTAAGGGGACGCTGCAAGGGTTGTAAGTGAAAAACGGTCATAAGTCACTTTTTTCCCAGTTGTAACTTTGAAGGGTCACTAAGTGAACTGTTGTAAGTTGACCTGTACTTGTGCAAAAGGACCAGATCCAACAGAGGGAGGAGGGGTGCTGCACAATATGCAAGGAAAAATATATTTGCATATATCTGTTTGAAACAATATTAGGATAAAAGTGAAACAAAAAGAATACTGTTGTAGTTTATTATATGCTCCTGCAGCAAGCATATAATATGCAGATACAGATAAGATTTTTCTGCATCCGATGATGTTTTTCAAAGAGGAATGTGAATAGTAATAGTGGGAATTGCACTTGCTCAAATGTTTGCTGGAAATAATTCTACCAAAATTCTTTTTTCCTCTTGTTGAAACTTCATTTATCAAACTGTTGAAAAAGCAGCTCTATGCATCCATATTTCTCAGAAATATGTTACAGTGAATTTTAAAACACTTACTTCTGTGGAAGCAAGTGGTTTATTTTGTACTCACCTACTCTAGTAACTTAGAATTGGTCAAGTAACAGCCCAGGATGGATTGTACTGGGATCTTTATTTTCAGGTCTTTTAAAGTCTACTGTTTGCTGGACCAAATTGCCTTGGGCAATGCTAATTTACAAACTGCCATCTAAGTATTTGTTTCTTTGATTTGTATCCTCTTTCATTTAGAGTATCCTTCTCTTTTTATTTTAGAATGTAGGTATGTAGTGCCATGTGGTCATTTTGTTTTTCAGATATAATTCCTGAGGTCTCTTTTCTTCAATGCTGTCTCTGGTTCTTTTGGAAGAATAATTTTTGTTTAAATCATAGTAGACAGGTTAGAAGCAATCTCATTGAATTTGGTGGGGAATTCACTTGCAGGATTAAATCCTTAGCAATAAAATGTATAGCAAAAATAGCTTTTTATCTAATACATATTAATTAGATGACATCTTGGATATAAAAAAGAAATGATTGATTCCATAGAAACACCATTGTGTTACAGTTGAACTTGTTCAATTCTGGATATTGATAAAGTCCAAAACAAATTTGTCAACAATTTGCAAAGAAATATGTAAGCATGGCTGCACAAACAGTTGCATTCATGCAAGTTATGTGTATGAGATAGTAAAGGAGAATACTCAAAAAGTGGCTATGATGTATAGTTTAATCAGAATAAAACATTTAATAGTATATAAGCACATAAACTATTCTGACAGGCATGGAAAAGGATACAATTTGTGCCTCCCCTCATTGAATTTAAATTTAAATATTTACAGTTAAACATTTTTAAATTTCTTTTATCAAATCGTTTCTGATAAAAGAATTGAGGTGGTGCAGTGGTTAGAGTGCAGTACTGCAAGCTACTTCAGCTGACTGCTAGCTGCAGTTCGGCAGTTCAAATCTCACCAGCTCAAGGTTGACTCAATCTTCCTGCCTTCCGAGGTGGGTAAAATGAGGATCCAGATTGTTACAGATTGCTGACTCTGTAAACCACTTAAGAGGGCTGTAAAAGCACTATGAAGTGGTATAGAAGTTTAAACACTATTGCTAAGTACTATTTTGAGGATTTCTACCATTTTTGTGAATTTCTTTGAATTCTTAAGAGATTATAGAAATAATAGTGAGAATAGTTTAAACCATCAATACTATTGGTCTGATACATAGAGCAGCTGGGAACGGCGATCCTGCAACTTCTGAAAAATTGAAAAGATCTCTTTCAGGTGCAGGAAAGGATGCTTTTTCCCATTACAGCATGCATGAAGTCAATTAGAATGTTGAATGCACAGCTTTTAAAGCTACCTTCCCCCAAAAGATTGACGTTAATCAGCATCATCTTCAGCAAACTGCACGGACGCCAAAATGATCATTTTGTGTGCTTTGTCTTCACTTAACAACTGCTCTATTTAGCAACCATTCAAAATCACACAAAAATGTAACCTCATACTTTCAACTACCTTAGTGACCCTTAGTCATGTCATCATTTGCAAGCTTGACAGTCAGCTTTCAGCAAGTAGATTAAATAGAGAAGCTGGCAGTGAAATTGCAAGTCATAGATAAGTATTGTCTTGCTTAACAACTATATCATTTAGTGACATTATTGCCAGCCCCAATTAAGGTTGTTTAGTGGTAGTACCTATAGATATAGACTATTAACTATTTGTTTATTATTGCTTTTTAATTAATATCAAAAATAGAAATAAAAAGG